>NC_086444.1:1175809061-1176109061 GCF_028390025.1 Pseudophryne corroboree
CTATCCATCCATCTACATTGTATACCTGTGGCGGCTTTTTTTTATATACTAGTAGTTTAGCAGTCTGCTGACAGTGTCCACCAGGTCCATTATACTGTATATAGCAGTTCGGTAGGCCACTGCTGTACCTACTTCTGTGTCGTCACTCGTCATCCATAAAGTATACTATCCATCCATCTACATTGTATACCTGTGGTGGCTTTTTTTTTTATACTAGTAGTTTAGCAGTCTGCTGACAGTGTCCACCAGGTCCATTATACTGTATATAGCAGTACGGTAGGCCACTGCTGTACCTACCTCTGTGTCGTCACTCGTCATCCAAGTATACTATCCATCCATCTACATTGTATACCTGTGGTGGCTTTTTTATATACTAGTAGTTTAGCAGTCTGCTGACAGTGTCCACCAGGTCCATTATACTGTATATAGCAGTACGGTAGGCCACTGCTGTACCTACCTCTGTGTCGTCACTCGTCATCCATAAAGTATACTATCCATCCATCTACATTGTATACCTGTGGTGGCTTTTTTTTATACTAGTAGTTTAGCAGTCTGCTGACAGTGTCCACCAGGTCCATTATACTGTATAAAGCAGTACGGTAGGCCACTGCTGTACCTACCTCTGTGTCGTCACTCGTCATCCATAAAGTATACTATCCATCCATGTACATTGTATACCTGTGGTGGCTTTTTTTTTCTACTCGTAGTTTAGCAGTCTGCTGACAGTGTCCACCAGGTCCATTATACTGTATATAGCAGTACGGTAGGCCACTGCTGTACCTACCTCTGTGTCATCACTCGTCATCCATAAAGTATACTATCCATCCATCTACATTGTATACCTGTGGTGGCTTTTTTTTTATACTAGTAGTTTAGCAGTCTGCTGACAGTGTCCACCAGGTCCATTATACTGTATATAGCAGTACAGTAGGCCACTGCTGTACCTACCTCTGTGTCGTCACTCGTCATCCATAAAGTATACTATCCATCCATCTACATTGTATACCTGTGGTGGCTTTTTTTTTTATACTAGTAGTTTAGCAGTCTGCTGACAGTGTCCACCAGGTCCATTATACTGTATATAGCAGTACGGTAGGCCACTGCTGTACCTACCTCTGTGTTGTCATTCGTCATCCATAAAGTATACTATCCATCCATCTACATTGTATACCTGTGGTGGCTTTTTTTTTATACTAGTAGTTTAGCAGTCTGCTGACAGTGTCCACCAGGTCCATTATACTGTATATAGCAGTACGGTAGGCCACTGCTGTACCTACCTCTGTGTCGTCACTCGTCATCCATAAAGTATACTATCCATCCATCTACATTGTATACCTGTGGTGGCTTTTTTTTTATACTAGTAGTTTAGCAGTCTGCTGACAGTGTCCACCAGGTCCATTATACTGTATATAGCAGTACGGTAGGCCACTGCTGTACCAACCTCTGTGTCATCACTCGTCATCCATAAAGTATACTATCCATCCATCTACATTGTAAACCTGTGGTGGCTTTTTTTTTATACTAGTAGTTTAGCAGTCTGCTGACAGTGTCCACCAGGCCCATATACTGTATATAGCAGTACGGTAGGCCACTGCTGTACCTACCTCTGTGTCGTCACTCGTCATCCATTAAGTATACTATCCATCCATCTACATTGTATACCTGTGGTGGCTTTTTTTATATACTAGTAGTTTAGCAGTCTGCTGACAGTGTCCACCAGGTCCATTATACTGTATATAGCAGTACGGTATGCCACTGCTGTACCTACCTCTGTGTCGTCACTCGTCATCCATAAAGTATACTATCCATCCATCTACATTGTATACCTGTGGTGGCTTTTTTTTATACTAGTAGTTTAGCAGTCTGCTGACAGTGTCCACCAGGTCCATTATACTGTATATAGCAGTACGGTAGGCCACTGCTGTACCTACCTCTGTGTCATCACTCGTCATCCATAAAGTATACTATCCATCCATCTACATTGTTTACCTGTGGTGGCTTTTTTTTTTATACTAGTAGTTTAGCAGTCTGCTGACAGTGTCCACCAGGTCCATTATACTGTATATAGCAGTAAGGTAGGCCACTGCTGTACCTACCTCTGTGTCGTCACTCGTCATCCATAAAGTATACTATCCATCCATCTACATTGTATACCTGTGGTGGCTTTTTTTTTTATACTAGTAGTTTAGCAGTCTGCTGACAGTGTCCACCAGGTCCATTATACTGTATATAGCAGTACGGTAGGCCACTGCTGTACCTACCTCTGTGTTGTCATTCGTCATCCATAAAGTATACTATCCATCCATCTACATTGTATACCTGTGGTGGCTTTTTTTTATACTAGTAGTTTAGCAGTCTGCTGACAGTGTCCACCAGGTCCATTATACTGTATATAGCAGTACGGTAGGCCACTGCTGTACCTACCTCTGTGTCGTCACTCGTCATCCATAAAGTATACTATCCATCCATCTACATTGTATACCTGTGGTGGCTTTTTTTTTATACTAGTAGTTTAGCAGTCTGCTGACAGTGTCCACCAGGTCCATTATACTGTATATAGCAGTACGGTATGCCACTGCTGTACCTACCTCTGTGTCGTTACTCGTGATCCATAAAGTATACTATCCATCCATCTACATTGTATACCTGTGGTGGCTTTTTTTTCATACTAGTAGTTTAGCAGTCTGCTGACACTGTCCACCAGGTCCATTATACTGTATATAGCAGTACGGTAGGCCACTGCTGTACCTACCTCTGTGTCGTCACTCGTCATCCATAAAGTATACTATCCATCCATCTACATTGTATACCTGTGGTGGCTTTTTTTTATACTAGTAGTTTAGCAGTCTGCTGACAGTGTCCACCAGGTCCATTATACTGTATATAGCAGTACAGTAGGCCACTGCTGTACCTACCTCTGTGTCGTCACTCGTCATCCATAAAGTATACTATCCATCCATCTACATTGTATACCTGTGGTGGCTTTTTTTTATACTAGTAGTTTAGCAGTCTGCTGACAGTGGCCACCAGGTCCATTATACTGTATATAGCAGTACGGTAGGCCACTGCTGTACCTACCTCTGTGTCGTCACTCGTCATCCATAAAGTATACTATCCATCCATCTACATTGTATACCTGTGGTGGCTTTTTTTTATACTAGTAGTTTAGCAGTCTGCTGACAGTGTCCACCAGGTCAATTATACTGTATATAGCTGTACGGTAGCCCACTGCTGTACCTACCTCTGTGTTGTCACTCATCATCCATAAAGTATACTATCCATCCATCTACATTGTATACCTGTGGTGGCTTTTTTTTATACTAGTAGTTTAGCAGTCTGCTGACAGTGTCCACCAGGTCCATTATACTGTATATAGCAGTACGGTAGGCCACTGCTGTACCTACCTCTGTGTCGTCACTCGTCATCCATAAAGTATACTATCCATCCATCTACATTGTATACCTGTGGTGGCTTTTTTTTTATACTAGTAGTTTAGCAGTCTGCTGACAGTGTCCACCAGGTCCATTATACTGTATATAGCAGTACGGTAGGACACTGCTGTACCTACCTCTGTGTTGTTATTCGTCATCCATAAAGTATACTATCCATCCATCTACATTGTATACCTGTGGTGGCTTTTTTTTATATACTAGTAGTTTAGCAGTCTGCTGACAGTGTCCACCAGGTCCATTATACTGTATATAGCAGTTCGGTAGGCCACTGCTGTACCTACTTCTGTGTCGTCACTCGTCATCCATAAAGTATACTATCCATCCATCTACATTGTATACCTGTGGTGGTTTTTTTTTTTATACTAGTAGTTTAGCAGTCTGCTGACAGTGTCCACCAGGTCCATTATACTGTATATAGCAGTACGGTAGGCCACTGCTGTACCTACCTCTGTGTCGTCACTCGTCATCCATAAAGTATACTATCCATCCATCTACATTGTATACCTGTGGTGGCTTTTTTTTTTATACTAGTAGTTTAGCAGTCTGCTGACAGTGTCCACCAGGTCCATTATACTGTATATAACAGTACGGTAGGCCACTGCTGTACCTACCTCTGTGTCGTCACTCGTCATCCATAAAGTATACTATCCATCCATCTACATTGTATACCTGTGGTTGCTTTTTTTTTATACTAGTAGTTTAGCAGTCTGCTGACAGTGTCCACCAGGTCCATTATACTGTATATAGCAGTATGGTAGGCCACTGCTGTACCTACCTCTGTGTCGTCACTCGTCATCCATTAAGTATACTATCCATCCATCTACATTGTATACCTGTGGTGGCTTTTTTTTATACTAGTAGTTTAGCAGTCTGCTGACAGTGTCCACCCGGTCCATTATACTGTATATAGCAGTACGGTAGGCCACTGCTGTACCTACCTCTGTGTCGTCACTCGTCATCCATAAAGTATACTATCCATCTACATTGTATACCTGTGGTGGCTTTTTTTTATACTAGTAGTTTAGCAGTCTGCTGACAGTGTCCACCAGGTCCATTATACTGTATATAGCAGTACGGTAGGCCACTGCTGTACCTACCTCTGTGTCGTCACTCATCATCCATAAAGTATACTATCCATCCATCTACATTGTATACCTGTGGTGGCTTTTTTTTTTCTACTAGTAGTTTAGCAGTCTGCTCACAGTGTCCACCAGGTCCATTATACTGTATATAGCAGTACGGTAGGCCACTGCTGTACCTACCTCTGTGTCGTCACTCGTCATCCAAGTATACTATCCATCCATCTACATTGTATACCTGTGGTGGCTTTTTTTTATACTAGTAGTTTAGCAGTCTGCTGACAGTGTCCACCAGGTCCATTATACTGTATATAGCAGTACGGTAGGCCACTGCTGTACCTACCTCTGTGTCGTCACTCGTCATCCATTAATTATACTATCCATCCATCTACATTGTATACCTGTGGTGGCTTTTTTTTTATACTAGTAGTTTAGCAGTCTGCTGACAGTGTCGACCAGGTCCATTATACTGTATATAGCAGTACGGTAGGCCACTGCTGTACCTACCTCTGTGTCATCACTCGTCATCCATAAAGTATACTATCCATCCATCTACATTGTATACCTGTGGTGGCTTTTTTTTTTATACTAGTAGTTTAGCAGTCTGCTGACAGTGTCCACCAGGACCATTATACTGTATATAGCAGTACGGTAGGCCACTGCTGTACCTACCTCTGTGTCGTCACTCGTCATCCATAAAGTATACTATCCATCCATCTACATTGAATACCTGTGGTGGCTTTTTTTTTTATACTAGTAGTTTAGCAGTCTGCTGACAGTGTCCACCAGGTCCATTATACTGTATATAGCAGTACGGTAGGCCACTGCTGTACCTACCTCTGTGTCATCACTCGTCATCCAAGTATACTATCCATCCATCTACATTGTATACCTGTGGTGGCTTTTTTTTATACTAGTAGTTTAGCAGTCTGCTGACAGTGTCCACCAGGTCCATTATACTGTATATAGCAGTACGGTAGGCCACTGCTGTACCTACCTCTGTGTCGTCACTCGTCATCCATTAATTATACTATCCATCCATCTTCATTGTATACCTGTGGTGGCTTTTTTTTTATACTAGTAGTTTAGCAGTCTGCTTACAGTGTCGACCAGGTCCATTATACTGTATATAGCAGTACGGTAGGCCACTGCTGTACCTACCTCTGTGTCATCACTCGTCATCCATAAAGTATACTATCCATCCATCTACATTGTATACCTGTGGTGGCTTTTTTTTTTATACTAGTAGTTTAGCAGTCTGCTGACAGTGTCCACCAGGTCCATTATACTGTATATAGCAGTACGGTAGGCCACTGCTGTACCTACCTCTGTGTCGTCACTCGTCATCCATAAAGTATACTATCCATCCATCTACATTGAATACCTGTGGTGGCTTTTTTTTTATACTAGTAGTTTAGCAGTCTGCTGACAGTGTCCACCAGGTTCATTATACTGTATATAGCAGTACGGTAGGCCACTGCTGTACCTACCTCTGTGTCGTCACTCGTCATCTATTAAGTATACTATACATCCATCTACATTGTATACCTGTGGTGGCTTTTAGTTGTGCGCATTAAAATATGGAGAACAAAAATGTGGAGTTTAAAAAAATTGGGAAAGATCAAGATCCACTTCCACCTCGTGCTGAAGCTGCTGCCACTAGTCATGGCCGAGACGATGAAATGCCATCAACGTCGTCTACCAAGGCCGATGCCCAATGTCATAGTAAAGAGCATGTAAAATCCAAAACACAAAAGATCAGTAAAATGCCTCAAAAATCAAAATTAAAAGCGTCTGAGGAGAAGCGTAAACTTGCCAGTATGCCATTTACGACACAGAGTGGCAAGGAACGGCTGAGGCCCTGGCCTATGTTCATGGCTAGTGGTTCAACTTCACATGAGGATGGAAGCACTCATCCTCTCGCTAGAAAAAAGAAAAGACTTAAGCTGGCAAAAGCACAGCAAAGAACTGTGCGTTCTTCGAAATCACAAATCCCCAAGGAGAGTCCAATTGTGTCGGTTGCGATGACTGACCTTCCCAACACTGGACGGGAAGAGCTAGCGCCTTCCACCATTTGCACGCCCCCTGCAAGTGCTGGAAGGAGCACCCGCAGTCCAGTTCCTGATAGTCAAATTGAAGATGTCAGTGTTGAAGTACACCAGGATGAGGATATGGGTGTTGCTGGCGCTGGGGAGGAAATTGACAAGGAGGATTCTGATGGTGAGGTGGTTTGTTTAAGTCAGGCACCCGGGGAGACACCTGTTGTCCGTGGGAGGAATATGGCCATTGACATGCCTGGTCAAAATACAAAAAAAATCAGCTCTTCGGTGTGGAATTATTTCAACACAAATGCGGACAACAGGTGTCTAGCCGTGTGTTGCCTTTGTCAAGCTGTAATAAGTAGGGGTAAGGACGTTAACCACCTCGGAACATCCTCCCTTATACGTCACCTGCAGCGCATTCATCATAAGTCAGTGACAAGTTCAAAAACTTTGGGCGACAGTGGAAGCAGTCCACTGACCAGTAAATCCCTTCCTCTTGTAACCAAGCTCCTGCAAACCACACCACCAACTCCCTCAGTGTCAATTTCCTCCTTACCCAGGAAAGCCAATAGTCCTGCAGGCCATGTCACTGTCAAGTCTGACGAGTCCTCTCCTGCCTGGGATTCCTCCGATGCATCCTTGAGTGTAATGCCTATTGCTGCTGGCGCTGCTGTTGTTGCTGCTGGGAGTCGATCGTCATCCCAGAGGGGAAGTCGGAAGACCACTTGTACTACTTCCAGTAAGCAATTGACTGTGCAACAGTCCTTTGCGAGGAAGATGAAATATCACAGCAGTCATCCTGCTGCAAAGCGGATAACTGAGGCCTTGGCAGCCTGGGCGGTGAGAAACGTGGTTCCGGTATCCATCGTTAATTCAGAGCCAACTATAGACTTGATTGAGGTACTGTGTCCCCGGTACCAAATACCATCTAGGTTCCATTTCTCTAGGCAGGCGATACCGAAAATGTATACAGACCTCAGAAAAAGACTCACCAGTGTCCTAAAAAATGCAGTTGTACCCAATGTCCACTTAACCACGGACATGTGGACAAGTGGAGCAGGGCACACTCAGGACTATATGACTGTGACAGCCCACTGGGTTGATGTATTGCCTCCCGCTGCAAGAACAGCAGCGGCGTTACCAGTAGCAGCATCTCGCAAAGGAAGATCATCGCAGAATGGCTTACCCCAATTGGACTCTCCTGGGGATTTGTGACATCGGACAACGCCAGCAATATTGTGCGTGCATTACATCTGGGCAAATTCCAGCACGTCCCATGTTTTGCACATACCTTGAATTTGGTGGTGCAGAATTATTTAAAAAACGACAGGGGCGTGCAAGAGATGCTGTCGGTGGCCAGAAGAATTGCGGGCCACTTTCGGCGTTCAGGCACCGCGTACAGAAGACTGGAGCACCACCAAAAATACCTGAACCTGCCCTGCCGTCATCTGAAGCAAGAGGTGGTAACGAGGTGGAATTCAACCCTCTATATGCTTCAGAGGATGGAGGAGCAGCAAAAGGCCATTCAAGCCTATACATCTGGCCACGATATAGGCAAAGGAGGTGGAATGCACCTGTCTCAAGCGCAGTGGAGAATGATTTCAACGTTGTGCAAGGTTCTGCAACCCTTTGAACTTGCCACACGTGAAGTCAGTTCAGACACTGCCAGCCTGAGTCAGGTCATTCCCCTCATCAGGCTTTTGCAGAAGAAGCTGGAGATATTGAAGGAGGAGCTAAAACAGAGCGATTCCGCTAGGCATGTGGGACTTGTGGATGGAGCCCTTCATTCGCTTAACCAGGATTCACGGGTGGTCAATCTGTTGAAATCAGAGCACTACATTTTGGCCACCGTGCTCGATCCTAGATTTAAAACCTACGTTGTATCTCTCTTTCCGGCAGACACAAGTCTGCAGGGGTTCAAAGACCTGCTGGTGAGAAAATTGTCAAGTCAAGCGGAACGTGACCCGTCAACAGCTCCTCCTTCACATTCTCCCGCAACTGGGGGTGCGAGGAAAAGGCTAAGAATTTCGAGCCCACCCGCTGGCGGTGATGCAGGGCAGTCTGGAGCGAGTGCTGACATCTGGTCCGGACTGAAGGACCTGCCAACGATTACTGACATGTCGTCTACTGTCACTGCATATGATTCTTTCACCATTGAAAGAATGGTGGAGGATTATATGAGTGACCGCATCCAAGTAGGCACGTCAGACAGTCCGTACGTATACTGGCAGGAAAAAGAGGAGATTTGGAGGCCCTTGCAGAAACTGGCTTTATTCTACCTAAGTTGCCCTCCCTCCAGTGTGTACTCCGAAAGAGTGTTTAGTGCAGCCGCTCACCTTGTCAGCAATCGGCGTACGAGGTTACTTCCAGAAAATGTGGAGAAGATGATGTTCATTAAAATGAATTATAATCAATTCCTCCGTGGAGACATTCACCAGCAGCAATTGCCTCCAGAAAGTACACGGGGACCTGAGATGGTGGATTCCAGTGGGGACGAATTAATAATCTGTGAGGAGGGGGATGTACACAGTGAAAGGGGTGATGAATCGGACGATGATGATTAGGTGGACATCTTGCCTCTGTAGAGCCAGTTTGTGCAAGGAGAGATTGATTGCTTCTTTTTTGGTGGGGGCCCAAACCAACCAGTCATTTCAGTCACAGTCGTGTGGCAGACCCTGTCGCTGAAATGATGGGTTCATTAAAGTGTGCATGTCCTGTTTATACAACATAAGGGTGGGTGAGAGGGCCCAAGGACAATTCCATCTTGCACCTCTTTTTTCTTTCATTTTTCTTTGCATCATGTGCTGTTTGGGGAGTATTTTTTTGAAGTGCCATCCTGCCTGACACTGCAGTGTCACTCCTAGATGGGCCAGGTGTTTGTGTCGACCACTTGGGTCGCTGAGCTTAGTCACACAGCTACCTCATTGCGCCTCTTTTTTTCTTTGCATCATGTGCTGTTTGGGGACTATTTTTTTCAAGTGCCATCCTGTCTGACACTGCAGTGCCACTCCTAGATGGGCCAGGTGTTTGTGTCGGCCACTTGGGTCGCTGAGCTTAGTCACACAGCTACCTCATTGCGCCTCTTTTTTTCTTTGCATCATGTGCTGTTTGGGGACAATTTTTTGGAAGTGCCATCCTGCCTGACACTGCAGTGCCACTCCTAGATGGGCCAGGTGTTTGTGTCGGCCACTTGTGTCGCTTAGCTTAGTCACACAGCCACGTTGGTGCGCCTCTTTTTTTCTTTGCATCATGTGCTGTTTGGGGACAATTTTTTGGAAGTGCCATCCTGTCTTGATTTACACTGCAGTGCCACTCCTAGATGGGCCAGGTGTTTGTGTCAGCCACTTGTGTCGCTGAGCTTAGTCACACAGCCATGTTGGTGCGCCTCTTTTTTTCTTTGCATCATGTGCTGTTTGGGGACAATTTTTTGGAAGGGCCATCCTGCCTGACACTGCAGTGCCACTCCTAGATGGGCCAGGTGTTTGTGTCGGCCACTTGTGTTGCTTAGCTTAGTCACACAGCCACCTTGGTGCGCCTCTTTTTTTCTTTGCATCATGTGCTGTTTGGGGACAATTTTTTGGAAGGGTCATCCTGCCTGACACTGCAGTGCCACTCCTAGATGGGCCAGGTGTTTGTGTCGGCCACTTGTGTCGCTTAGCTTATCCATTCAGCGACCTCGGTGCAAATTTTAGGACTAAAAATAATATTGTGAGGTGTGAGGTGTTCAGAATAGACTGGAAATGAGTGGAAATTATGGTTATTGAGGTTAATAATACTATGGGATCAAAATGACCCCCAAATTCTATGATTTAAGCTATTTTTTAGTGTTTTTTGAAAAAAACACCCGAATCCAAAACACACCCGAATCTGACACAATAATTTCCGGTGAGGTTTTGCCAAAACGCGTCCGAACCCAAAACACGGCCGCGGAACCGAACCCAAAACCAAAACACAAAACCCGAAAAATTTCCGGTGCACATCACTTATATATATATATATAAAATGTGTTCCCAAGCTCCACCCTCTGAGGGTCTGTCTTTGGCCTAGTGCCAAGTAACGACCTCGGTATTGTTATGAGCCACGGCTGTGGCTCATTCCTGTTTTGCATTTCGGTTAGGTATTTTATGTTATACTTCTGTTTATGTTCCCCGTGGGTGTCATGGGGTGCTTGGAGCTCTCCCTTGAGGAGAGGATACTGTTATGAACCACAGGTAGTGGTTCATTCCTATTTTATGTTTGTAGTTCTCTTGCAGGCCAGGATTTCCCTTTGCTCTGGTTTAGAGGATTGTTGTTTGCTGTCAGTGGTGAGTCTGTGTAATTGCAGCCTGTTTCCATGTGGTTGGCCTCACCTGTCTGCTAATTGCATCTTGTCAGTTTGGAGTCATGCAACAGGGCAGCTGCATGACATTATTAATTAGGCCTCTCTGTTATATGCTGGGTCACTGCAATTCACAGACGCTGGTGATATTTCTAGGTTTCCAGTCTTCCAGAGTGCTTGAGTTCTGAGCTTGTTCCTGCCAGTTCCTGAGCTCCTGTCTAGCAGTGTTTGTCTAGCTGCTTCCTGTGTCGATTCCTGTGTCAGTTCCTGTGTCGATTCCTGTGTCAGTTCCTGTGTCTGATCCCGTGTCCTTCCGTGAAGCGTTCCTGTCCAGAAGTCCTGTGGCTTTGCCTGTGCCTGGTCGGGTTTATAGCTTCTTGGTGTCCACCGGTCTGTCGTTTGGGATTCTGCCTGTCCTCCAGTTCTGAGAGTCTGTGTCGGCAGCATTGGGGGTTCCTGTCCGTTTGCCAGTATTTGCACCGGTTCCGTGAGTAGCGGCTCTGCCGCGTCCGTCGGCCTAGGCCGCTGTATTCCTTGGTTATATCTGTCACTGGTGTTTTGCAGAGGGTTCTGCTTATGCTGTCACCGCCGGTACTCAAAAGTATTGTGTCGGCGTGTGGACAGCATTTCCTTTGTTGTTCTTTTCCTTTGGCGGCAAGCCGCACATACATTTAGTTTTAGGCTAGTCAGTAGCCCCTGGCTTTGGTTGTTTCAGTTAGAGGGCCCCTTGTTATTACCCTATCTCAGTTCACGCTTTGTCTCTCTTTAAGACCTGAGGGGGCATCGGAGTTGGGCAGACCTAATCCGCCCTTCAAACGCGGCTGCCATGGGCCCGAGAAACCATAGTCATGCAAGCGTGAATTGACAACACGGGTAAAACAACGGAGGTAGGGTGCCATGGGCAATTCCCGTTCCATTTCACCGAATCCAGCATTACGTCCTGGTGCTCTGGACTCTCTTCATAACATCTCCCTTGTTCTGAGCACAAGGAACCTAACAGGTATTTAACTTTGTCAGTACACTGTTACGTTGTTGTCCTGCGACACCTTGCAACCTGTTTCTGCAAGAAAAGACAACTGTTTAGTATCGGACACCGATGCTTCAAGTGATTTGGAGCACAGCAGCAGGTCATCCACATACTGGATAAGGACTGTTAGTACACAAGGTTGCAGTTTATTTTTGCAAGTACAAATAAAGACTGTCTACAAATCCTTCACTCTTCACAAGATCTACGTTTCTCATCCACACTCATTACTTGCTCCCATGCATGATTACAGGACTTTCTTTGGACTGCGCCCACTATTTGAAATGCCTACCACGTACAAGCATTCTCTGAAAACTCACCTATTCAGACAAGCTTATCAAATCCCAGAAACGCTCACATTACCATCATTATCCAATCTATCTACCAATTATGTCCCCACATATACTCTTTCTTCACTATCCCTTCCTACTGATCCTGGTTCATCACAGTAGAGCCTACTCCTGTAAAAAAAAAAAAATCAAGATTATCATAACAGTTCAGAAACATAGTTCAAAAATATTTCATCATATAAAGCATAAAATCTGATCATGATCATTATTTATATTAATACGCTTATTTATAAATTATTCCATGGAATTCCCCTTTTTATTTTTCCAAATATTTTTATTTCATTTTAATGCAAACACATATCTTAAACGTTTGTATGACAAACATTTTAAAATAAATTATTGTCTTTCAACAGCATTTGTTGGATATCGTCAAATATTAATATGTGCAATGTTTAAAACTCGAAGAATAATTTTTTCCACTGGGTCATAGCCTTCTGATATGCAGGAAGGGGGGCTAAAATCTGAGCTATCAACATTGCATTCTGTGCTACACATAGCTTCCATGAGTTACTACATCAAGATCATTTCTCTTAAACTTAACTACTGAATGCACTAAACACCAGAATTCACCTTATTTATTATTCCTAAGTCAATTCAACATTTTCAGATAAACACACATTTTCAGATCTGCCAAAAGCCATTTGAACACAGACACTTTTAACTCATTCTCCCTAACATACAAATATAAACATTAATCACAAGACTTGTAAACATGCCAGACAGTCACGGACAGAATAGTTTCTGATGTTAAACACAGATCTGAGAATCTGATAACAGTACAAACACTGAATTTAGATGTCGGACGTACAAGACACCATAAAAACAAATCTCACAATGACATACAGTTTCACAAGCGCAGGGTTGGTCATTTGGTACCTTATTTTTATAGTCTTTTTTCATTTAATTTTTTTTCCTCTTACATAACCTATCTGTATTAACTCTGTGAATACACAAACATAAGTTAAATCAGAGTATGCACCTTTCAATATTGATACTGCTGCCAGTATTGGTTGATCAGGCCATACCACACAGCGTCATTGAAACACACAATTCCCTAACATGTACACTACATCCAAACATTCAGTGTTAAATGTCCCACAGATAGGAAAACACATTTTTTTTTCATTCTGGTCACAGTACTGTAAAAAATCGGTACAATATGGAACATTTTTCCATAATATAATATGCACACCTAGGTTGTGCTTGGCATGCCTTCTCATATGCTGAAAAATTTGCACTCATTGCAATTTTTCCAACACGCAACACATCTGTCAACTGAGAATGGCAATGCACCACTATTCCACAAAAAAACACACCACTTTAAAAGTTGCTCATCTCTCTGACTTATGGTTAAAAACAATAATCAGCAGATTATATTACTTTATGAATGTTATCGGATTTAAATAACCTCGGGTGATCACCCTATTTATAAAGCACACACGCATGTATCTCTCTATTTAATATGGGATGATGTCTTCCCTATGCATATGTGTTTTCACATTAAACGTATGGCATTACAATGCTATCTTATCCAATGCACGCCGCATTAACCAGGGTCATGCAGCTTACTTGGATTGGAACACAAATAAGCCCCGTGAAGTTCAGCTCAAGTCAAACACTCACACATTTGCACATACGGTGAGCAGCCAAGGTTTATGTATTAGTCACACTTACAAAATTTGGATTTTTCAATTTATACTTGTAACAATTAAATTTTGCAACATTTACAGGCAAAAATACTCCTCATCAATTGTTCCCAGGTTACTTTCCTAGCTTACTCAATCTATTCAACCCATTTCACATATTATAATAATAAAATCACACAGACAGGCAGCAGATACAGAAACAGCATGTATTGGCATATAGCACATAATATGACATATTCTATACATGGGGACTCCCGGACGAGCGCCCAAATTGTCAAATACCCTATTAATTATAACCGTTGTGCTTTCCTTGTTGCAACTCAGTAAAAGATTGAATTGAAGTCAGATTTATAAAACAATTAATTATTTATTAAAAAGACCACACCCATATACCGGCGGAGAGGCAGCATCCTCTCAGCCCGGGTCGAAGACATCAAAAGAGAAAACATGGCGATTCATTTAGTTTTATAATACATGGTTACACCCAATTCTTATAACACTCCCACTGATTACATGCATCTTGGAGTACAATGTTATGCTCATATTAGGACAAGGTACCAGCTAGAATCTAGTTAGCATTATTTGGTGCTAATTCCAATTATATCACACACATTGAGTCTGCTAAACTCTGTTAAAAGTACATGTATCTCATAAGTAAACTAATATCTATATAAAGGTCTTCTATCTAACAAAATGGATGGAGGGTTAGGGAATAGGTATAGCTGTATACCGATGAAATATGCAAATATATTGAATGAATAAAATAAATGATATTCCTTATGCACTTAGATATTTAACACCTCATAATAATAGACATATATAGTAGTGTCCCACATTACAAAATAAATATATAGTAATGCCCCATAATAATAGAAATATATAGTAATGCCCCCTTAATAATAGAAATACATAGTAATGCCCCCATAATAATAGACATATATACAATAGTAGTGTCCACATTACAATAGAAATATATAGTTATGCCCCCATAATAATAGACATATATAGTAGTGTCCACATTACAATAGAAATACATAGTAATGCTCCCATAATAATAGACATATATAGTAGTGTACACATGGCAATTAAAATACATAGTAATGCCCTCATAATAATAGACATATAGGGTGGTATTCAATGATATATCACACCCAATCTTATTTAGAAAGTGATTCCTGTTATCCTGCATATTGCACCCATAGTAATCAGGTTTAGCTGCATAAAGGTTTGGGAACCCTTGTTACCCCAGGGGTAGCGAGCTGAAATAATTACACCATGCCCATGAGCAGAAACAGAACAGGTGTGGAAGGGGGTGAAAATAATAAAATACCGAAAAATATAGTAGTGTCCACATTTTATAAAAAAATTATTGCCCCACACAGTAAAGCCAGAGACATGCCCAGCAGCCCAGCCTGTTAAGAACAATAGCTGCTCAGTGCCAACATGTCACTGGAGCCAAGTGAAGGGAAAGAGCTAGACACTGCGGGAAAAGACACCCAGCCCAGTCCCCAGGCTCCTCTCTTCGTGCCAGCTGCGGCTGCTAGGAGAGGAAGCGTGATGTGATCTCATGACATCACCATCACACTCCTTCTAGCCCTGACAAAGTGGGAGGCGCCATCATGCTGTTGAACACCATGGTGTTGTTGCTCGGCAGCGCATTATAATTGTGGTAATGGCAGTCACAGGTGCAAAGTGTGCAGTGGGTGGTACTGCGTACCTGCTGACAAATTCTTAAGGGTACTCCATACCTGAGCGTACCTGCGTGTGTAAGGGTATGCTGGGATGTGGTGTTCCACAGAAGTTGCTAAACTATGTTGAAACACATAGAAAAATGTATGTTTAATTTAAAAATTTTAATAATATAAAAGGCCTGTTAATTGTTGATTACTCACCAGATGGTACCTGAGCTGGTTGCCTATCAGTGTTCTCAACATGGACTCCAGGCAGGACTTCTCGGGGAATCACCTCATTCAGTACCTCTTCATAGGAAGTGTAGTGAACTGGGTTTTAATGCCCACCACTGGTCCTGAATGCCTGTTTTACCTTATCCATCATCTTTTGCTAAAGCACACACTTCATTGAGTTGCGTTTTAATATTGGACACATTACATCTACATGTGCTCTCTGCATTTACTGCATTAGTTATGCCCACCCACATCTCCTTCTTCCTATCCTGTGCTTTGCATGCTCTCATAATAGACGGCGAAAGACTATCACCATTGCTTGTACTAATGCGCAATTCTTTTGGTAGAAGAAAGGACACTGCACCCAGTGCACATCTTGCCAAGTCTAGGGACAGAAGCATCCTCCTCCACCTCACTACCAGAAATCACCTCAACCTCCTCCTCCACAATACCACCCTCAGCCTCCTCACTTACTGCCTCACCCACAACTACCTCCTCCTCTATCCTCCACTGCTTTCCAAGGCTCCTGGCGGACACACTTCACTAACTCTCTCTATCACTAGCTCCTTCTCTCAAAAACACCCCACTACCTATCAAACACAAAATAGTGGCTCAGGGATTTATATAGGGTGTGTGAGGTAGCAGTCATGGGTCATTTGGGTGACAATGAATGATGCCCTTTCAAATGATTGAAATCACAATGTAACCCTCGCATTCTGGTTGGTCTAAAAACTCACATCCTTCCTATTCTGTATTATTGCGAGATCTCGCATGCAAGTAAAATTTTTCACCGCATTACATTTGTAAGTTGCAGTACCAACTTGCACCCTCTCAAAGTGCGAGAAGGTGTGAGTTGGAAATTGACTAACAACTCGCACTGAGACTTTCTGGTTCTGGTATTGATGTGATAGGGAGCCCTCAGTGAGAGCTCCGTCCCCGCCTCCCCAAAAAAACACCTTTTCTAGGCTGTATACAGCCTCCCCAGCTCTCAGAACTGGACCTGCTGCCTCTGCAATCAGCATGGATCGCTTTGTGATGCCTGTGACTGCGGCTTCCCAGTCTCCCGCTGGCGCCTCAGTGAGGAAGGAGAAGCTCTGCGCAGCTTGCAATATGGCGCCAGACTCCGCCTCAGATGAGCTCACCCCTGCATCCAAGAATATGGACACGGAGTTCACAGGTCACTCTGCCTTCCAGGTATGCCGCTCCTCAGACACCCCAGTCACTTATGCTGATGTAGTGGAGGTTATTAGGGCTACTATGACCCCCCCCCCTTCTCTCCCAGACTGTGGCTGGCGTTAGACAACAGATGCAGCAGCTAACCCAGTGAGTAACTCTCACTGAATCTCAATTGCATGCAGCAACTCATGATATAGAAGAGCTGCATCATTCTGTAAAATCACTAACTTCTGACAACTATCAGATATGGAACACATTGGATGACTTTGAGAACAGGTCAAGGAGAAATAATACAAGGCTGGTGGGTTTACCTGAATCTGTGAAAGGCGCTGAATTAGCTCATTTAGCACATATTACCCTCCTGTCACTGTTGGGTATTGAGAAAGATTTTCAGGATCTCGTAATTGTGCGGGTTCATCGTGTGGGACCAGTACCTACCCCAAAGAGGTCGCAACCATGTGTGACCCTCTTCCGCTGTCTGAATTACCTTCACAAGGATGCATTTTGGTCTGCCTCCCGTAAAGTGAAAAATATCCAATGGGAAGGTAATAAGTTATTTATTTTCCACGATTACACTGTGGAGCTGGCCAGAGCCCGGAAAGGCTTTTCTCAACTCTTATCAGAAGGCCGCAAGTTTGGCCTTTTATACCCTGCACATTTACACCTGTATGAGGGCACTTCCTGTCACCAGCTGATGCCACTGCTTACCTATGTAACCTTTCTAGATATGATCACTCAAACATATCTGACCCTCCTGCTGTGGCCACCTGAAAAATGTGATGCACTTACTAAACTGTTGCCTTTCACATCTTTTTCAGTTTACTGACCTACTCCACCTCTTAAGTTTTTGTGAGACAGGAATCTCGCACTCTACAGCTTTGGCCTGGAAACTCTCACTTTGGATTCTGCTTTTTCCATGTATGTCCATCGATTTCTCTCCTCTAACTCAATTAACTGACTCAAATTTGTCTCACCTGAAAACTATGATACTCCGGACTCTTCACCTCTTTATTTTCTGATTGGCCTACCTATGGATCACTAATGGCTGCCTGGAATCTTTACAATCTGATTGAGCAGCTTTCCATTTTGTGTATTGTATATAGAGAGGCATAGATGGGTCAGCATTAGGAGGGATTGCTGACTCCAGAAGTGCCATAGGGGAAGCCAGGGGTATCCCCAGGTAAGCTGGCTCTCAGATGCTGTAGGAGCCATTACCATGTGGCCTTACACTGGGAATTTAACCCAGATATATTTGTCATTATTTATGGGGTGGGTATGGGGTGCGGTGGCCCCTGTGTCGGTATGGCTGGGCTGCTTCAGGTCGGCACACCCTAACACTTTATTAACACTTATTATTTTCCCTATCACTTTGTATATATTATTTTAATCACACCACTTACATAGCACTTCTGTGCTTCTTATTAACCCTTATTAATTCTCACCTGTGTGCTGACCTGGGGTGGCCGACCTGTGCCGACATCGTGGGGTCCTGCACCCCAGGCCCATACCTAGTATTAGGGACCCCCAGTGACGGAGAAGCCTTGTCGATCGGCCTGGGGGCTTAACCCTATATCTGCAGATATACGCAACTAAGATCTCCGTATTATCTGACTATTATTATGTAGTAATATTTTTCACTCGGTGTGCATTAGGGAACACAGTTTTTTTCCTACACAGAATTACCCCTCCCCTTTTAGCACCTGAGTGACATTACAATCTGATTGAGCAGCTTTCCATTTTGTGTATTGTATATAGAGAGGCATAGATGGGTCAGCATTAGGAGGGATTGCTGACTCCAGAAGTGCCATAGGGGAAGCCAGGGGTATCCCCAGGTAAACTGGCTCTCAGATGCTGTAGGAGCCATTACCATGTGGCCTTACACTGGGAATTGAACCCAGATATATTTGTAATTATTTATGGGGTGGGTGTGGGGTGCGGTGGCCCCTGTGTCGGTATGGCTGGGCTGCTTCAGGTCGGCACACCCTAACACTTTATTAACACTTATTATTTTCCCTATCACTTTGTATATATTATTTTAATCACACCACTTACATAGCACTTCTGTGCTTCTTATTAACCCTTATTAATTCTCACCTGTGTGCTGACCTGGGGTGGCCGACCTGTGCCGACATCGTGGGGTCCTGCACCCCAGGCCCATACCTAGTATTAGGGACCCCCATTGACGGAGAAGCCTTGTCGATCGGCCTGGGGGCTTAACCCTATATCTGCAGATATACGCAACTAAGATCTCCGTATTATCTGACTATTATTATGTAGTAATATTTTTCACTCGGTGTGCATTAGGGAACACAGTTTTTTTCCTACACAGAATTACCCCTCCCCTTTTAGCATCTGAGTGACATTACAATCTGATTGAGCAGCTTTCCATTTTGTGTACTTTAAATTTTCGGCATTGCAGGTTTAGTATGATGCTGGGCAGTCAGTTCTGGAGTGACTTTTGTTCATATCCTTGTTATTCTATTGTTATGTTACTATATTTTACTGTGTTCTTATTGCCGGGTAGCTGGATGGAGCCCCCTACACATTTGCCTGGTTACTAGCACCCATGTGTGAGCTGAGTGTTTGTGTACAGCTCCTAAATGCCTGCTAGATGGAAGTACTTGTCTAGGTTTATTCTCGTCTTGTATTTGAAAATGTTATCACTGATATTATGTTGCCACCTAATCCTGCTCAATTGCAGCTTTGCTTCCTACCCCCTTTTCCTTTGTTTGTGTCTCTCTCCTCCTCCCCCCCCCCCCCCTCCTTGCCCTACCATACTTACTAGGACATTATCCTTTTTGATCTGTCTATATTTGTTTCAGATACCTTCTTTTTGCACTCTCTCCTGAGTAATGCCTGATTTAACAGTGGGGTCATGGAATGTTGGAGGCTTCAACTTCCCAGCCAAAAGACATAAGGTACTCCTTAATCTCACTAAATAACACATTGATTTGGCATTTCTCAAGGAAACACATGTGACTCTGGAAGAGACTGCAAAACTGAATTGTTTAAATTGGCAAGTGTTGAGTTCTCATGGTGTTTTATTTAGTAACATAGCAATTGAGGTTGATAAGAGGAAAAATGCTCATCGTGTTCAACCTGTATTAAATTGTGCTGATTATAATGCACTTGTTTTATGACTATTTAACAATTAGTAATCATGTTACACCCAAATTAACAATGTAAATATTTTAACTGTTGTAACCTTGGATATCACTTTCAGTCAGAAATGTATCCAATCCTTATTTTCAGTCAGAAATGTATCCAATTACATTTCAATTCCAAGGCCAGGGGTGAAGTAACACTAATCAAACGTCATGTACCATTTGATATTGTGTCTTCTATGTCACAGCGCCGCCGCGGTCTCCATACTTACCCCTCCGGGTGCGCTGGGTCTCCGTGCGGCCGTCCTCGCTGGCGGTTCCCGGCGTCCAGCGATCCGTCCGGCCAGCGTGTGCGCTCGACGTCCACGGGAGGTGCGGGTGATGTCATCGGTACCTCCACCAATCAGGCCCTGGCGGGTAGTTCAAATTCAGACGCCGGGCAGTGCTCCGGCGCCTGAGTATCATCGTTGCTGCGACTGTGGTGGTGATCTCCAGAGCTTCCGTTTCTCTGTGCCTCAGCATCTCCATGCCTCAGCACTTCCGTGCCTCAGCATTTCCGTGCTTCCTAGCATCTCTGTACCTCAGCATCTCAATGCCTCAGCACCTCCATGCATCCTGTGTCTCTGTGCCTCAGCACCTCCGTGCCTCAGCACCTCAGTGCCTCCAGTGTCTCTGTACCTCAGCACCTTCGTGCCCCAACATCTCCGTGCCTCAGCACTCAGCACCTCTGTGCCTACAGTGTTTCTGTGCCTCAGCACCTCCGTGCCTCAGCACCTCAGTGCCTCAGCACTCAGCACCTCCGTGCCTCAGCACTCAGCACCTCCGTGCCTCAGCACTCAGCACCTCCGTGCCTCAGCACTCAGCACCTTTGTGCCTCCAGCACCACCATGCCTCCAAGCATCTCAACGTCTCTAAGCGCCTCAGCGCCTTCAAACACCTCAGTACCTCTAGCATTTCAGTGCCTCTAGCACCTCAGTGCCTCCAGCACTCCAACATCGCTCACAGTAAACTTTTGGTACTCTCCACCAATTCATCAGCACCTTTACAAGTCTTGTCTTTCAGGAGACCTTCAAGCATTCACCCGTGCCTCCTGCCTACCGTCCTAACCCTGTATGAGGAAGACCTACATCCGTCCATCTCTACTGCGACCCAGTAGTGGTTCCTCTTCCCGGGCACTGGAAGAAACCCCGAGTCCACAACACTTCCAAACAAGGTCAGTGATAGTATACTCAGGCCACATGGACCCAGGGAATTGGAACACAGAGTCGAGCGCCATCCAAAGATTGGCTTCCCGAGTTCAGTCTCAAGAGGCGACACAGGGTCAGGTGATGCAATATCTCCAGGAACTGTCCGGCCGATTGGATCAAATCCAAGCATTCTTAGCCTCCGAAATTCCGGCTCTGCTCCAGTTGCCGTTTCCAGTAATGTCCAACCTCCGGCCGGTACCAGGTCACGTCTTCAGCTTCCTACTCCTTCCCGCTGTAATGGGAACCCAAAGAATTGTCGTGGTTTTTTAAATCAGTGCGAGGTGCACTTCGAGCTGCTCTCTCATAACTTCCCTACGGATCGCTCTAAGGTAGCGTATATCATTTCCCTGCTTGAAGGGTCAGCGTTGGATTGGGTGTCTCCATTGTGGGAACGATCTGATCCTGTGGTTTCCAACTACACCAACTTCATCACGTCCTTTTGAAGAATATTTGACGAGCCCGGCAGGATGACCACTGCTTCTTCCGACTTGCTCCATGTTCATCAGGGCTCCCGTTCCGTGGGTCAGTACGTGGTTCATTTCCAGACCATTACCTCTGAATTGCGCTGGAATAATGATGCTCTGAGAGCTGCCTTCTGGAACGGTCTCTCCGAACGGCTGAAAGATGAGTTGGTCAAAAGGGATCTGCCGGATCCATTAGAAGAGTTGATTTCCCTTTGCGTCAAGGTGGATCTTCGGATGCAGGAGCGTGGAAGAGAACGTAGCCGTTCAGATCATTCCAGGTTCTGGAATCCTACTCCTAGACCGGTGGCTATGCCTAGCTCGGACCAGCCCATGCAAATTAACCGATCCCGACTGTGTCCGGAAGAACGACAGCATCGTCGTGAGGGTAAACTTTGCCTTTACTGTGGAGCTGCAGATAATTTCCTAAAGTTTTGTAAATCCCGTCTGGGAAACAGGCAGGCCTAGCTTGTTCTGGAGGAGTCAAGCTGGAGGTTACGACAAAATCTTCTCCAATTTTGGACTGTTTGCTTCCTGTAACTTTAGTCACCGATTCAGCCTCCAAGTCTTGTGAAGCCCTGTTGGATTCCGGAGCTGCGGGGAACTTCGTTTCTTCCTCCTGTGTCCAAAGCATGGATTTAAAGTTACGGCCTATCGAGCGGCCTATTTCGTTGACGGCTATCAACGGTACTAGAATTTCAAAGGGTCTCATAATGTGGCGCACGGAGCCAGTTAAGCTGCTGGTCGGGGCTCTACATCAAGAAAGTCTGGAACTCTTGGTGATTCCAGAAATGCATCACAATCTGGTCCTTGGAATGCCTTGGCTGAAAATTCATAATCCCCACATTGACTGGAAGTCTTCTCAAATTCTGTCTTGGAGTTCCTTTTGTCACGCTAACTGTCTCACTCCCGTTTGTCCGCTCCGTGTCTCTTCCAAGACGGATGAAGAGCACATTCCGGAGGCGTATCAAGGGTACAAGGATGTGTTTTCGGAACAAGCAGCTGATCTGTTACCACCTCATAGGCCTTGGGACTGCCCTATTGACCTTGTCCCAGGGAAGACGCCACCTCGTGGTCGCACATATCCCCTGTCACTTCCCGAGACTCAAGCTATGTCGGAATATATTAAGTCCAATCTGCTCAAGGGATTTATTCGCCCCTCTTCCTCCACTGCTGGAGCTGGCTTCTTTTTTGTGAAGAAGAAGGACGGGGGGTTGAGACCATGTATCGACTACCGCAGCTTAAACGATATCACTATCAAGAATAAATACCCCTTGCCACTAATCACAGAGTTATTTGATAGGGTTCGTGACACCCGCGTTTTCTCCAAACTCAACTTGATGGGAGCTTATAATCTTATATGCATCCAAGAAGGGGATGAATGGAAGACTGCCTTCAATACCCGGGATGGGCATTACGAATACCTGGGGATGCCGTTCGGTCTTAGTAATGCTCCTGCTGTTTTCCAGGGATTCGTCAACGAATCTTCCGAGACATGTTATATCAGAGTGTTGTGGTATATTTGGACGACATACTGATTTTTTCCAAAAATCTTGTTGAACACAGGACTCAAGTCAAAGAAGTGCTCCACCGTTTTCGAGAGAATCATCTCTATGCTAAGCTTTCCAAATGTACCTTTGAAGTAACATCTATTCCGTTCCTCGGTTATATCATCTCGGGGACGGAGCTTCGCATGGATCCAGAAAAGCTCTCTGCCATCCGTGACTGGACTCAGCCTATCTCTTTGAAAGCAATACAAATTTTCCTGGGCTTTGCGAATTACTACAGGAAATTTGTTAGAGGTTTCTCCACCATTGTCGCGCCCATTACTGCCTTGACAAGAAAGGGCTCTAATCCGAGTTTGTGGCCTCCCGAAGCCATTGAGGCCTTTTCCCACTTGAAGTTAGATTTCATGTCCGCTCCAGTTCTCCAACAACCAAATTTCGATGAACCTTTCTTTCTAGAGGTTGATGCATCTTCAGTCAGGGATGGGGCCGTTCTCTCTCAGTACTCCTCTGATAAGAAATTACATCCGTGTGGCTTCCACTCTCGTAAATTCTCTCCGGCCAAACAAAATTACACTACTAGAGACCAGGAACTTTTGGCAATTAAATCCGCCTTGGAAGAGTAGAGATACCTCTTAGAAGGGGCTAAACATGTGTTATATCAGAGTGTTGTGGTATATTTGGACGACATACTGATTTTTTCCAAAAATCTTGTTGAACACAGGACTCAAGTCAAAGAAGTGCTCCACCGTTTTCGAGAGAATCATCTCTATGCTAAGCTTTCCAAATGTACCTTTGAAGTAACATCTATTCCGTTCCTCGGTTATATCATCTCGGGGACGGAGCTTCGCATGGATCCAGAAAAGCTCTCTGCCATCCGTGACTGGACTCAGCCTATCTCTTTGAAAGCAATACAAATTTTCCTGGGCTTTGCGAATTACTACAGGAAATTTGTTAGAGGTTTCTCCACCATTGTCGCGCCCATTACTGCCTTGACAAGAAAGGGCTCTAATCCGAGTTTGTGGCCTCCCGAAGCCATTGAGGCCTTTTCCCACTTGAAGTTAGATTTCATGTCCGCTCCAGTTCTCCAACAACCAAATTTCGATGAACCTTTCTTTCTAGAGGTTGATGCATCTTCAGTCAGGGATGGGGCCGTTCTCTCTCAGTACTCCTCTGATAAGAAATTACATCCGTGTGGCTTCCACTCTCGTAAATTCTCTCCGGCCAAACAAAATTACACTACTAGAGACCAGGAACTTTTGGCAATTAAATCCGCCTTGGAAGAGTAGAGATACCTCTTAGAAGGGGCTAAACATGTGTTTACCATTTACACGGATCACAAAAATTTGTTGTACATCAAATCCGCACAATGCTTGAATCCTCGCCAAGCGAGATGGGCACTTTTCTTTACTCGATTTTCTTTTCTTATCAAGTACCGTGCCGGGACTCTCAATATTAAAGCGGATGCGTTGTCCCGTTCACAAGTTTCCACAGACGAGGATGAATCTTTTGAGCGGAGTTTAATTCTAAATCCAGTTTCTGTCTCCGCTGCTTTAACTACTCCAGCTCCTCCTCCTGGAAGAATGTCCAGCTAGATTCCGGCCAAGAATATTACAGTGGGCCCATAACTCCAAGTTTTCCAGTCATCCCGGTGCCCAGAAGATATACAAGTTTCTACAAAGGTCTTACTGGTGGAACACCATGAGGAAGGATGTACAGTATTATGTTAATTCTTGTCCACAGTGTACACAACATAAATCTCCTCGCCTGCCTCCTGCTGGGTTGCTTCGTCCTTTGCCTATTCCTGTGAGACCCTGGACTCAAATTTCCGTGGACTTCATCACTGACTTGCCCTGTTCCAAGGGTTGCAACACCGTCTGGGTAATCGTCGACCGTTTTTCGAAGATGGCACATTTCGTTCCATTAACTGGTCTACCGACAGCTCCGAAACTAGCTCTACGATTCACCCAAGAACATTTTCGGATGCATGGGTTGCCACAGGAAATAGTCTCTGATCGTGGGGTACAGGCACCGCAAGGTTTGGAAAGCCCTCTGCTCGGCTCTACAGATTAAACTTAAATTTTCATCCGCTTATCATCCCCAAACGAATGGACAAATGGAACAAGTCAATCAAGATCTAGAGACTTTCCTTCGTCTTTATCTCTCCCCTTCACAGGACAACTGGGTGGAGTTGTTACCTTGGGCGGAGTTTGCCCATAACCATTCGTTTCATTCTTCCACTGGTGAATCTCCATTCTTCGTCAACTACGGGTTCCATCCACGTGTTCCAGAATTACCAAGCCTTCCGATAGAAGAGGTTCCAGCTGTAACGTCCACTCTACAACACTTCGGACAAATATGGAGTAAGATTCATGCTAATTTTAAGAAGGTTTCAGTCCGGTACAAGTTCTTCGCAGATAAGAAACGGCGAGCCGCTCCTCAATACAAGGTTGGTGACAGGGTATGGCTGTCCACACGTAATCTCCGGTTGAAGGTGCCCACCATGAAGTTTGCTCCAAGATTCATCGGTCCTTACCCTGTGCTACAAGTCCTAAATCCTGTTATCTGTAAGCTGGGTTTACCTTCTCACCTACGTATACCAAATGCCTTCCATGTTTCTCTTCTTCGTCCTCTCGTCCTTAATCGTTTTCATTAAAAGGCCTCTAGCCCCACCTCAGTGGAGACTGAAACAGGAACAGACTTCGAGATCAAAACTATTCTAGACTTTCGTTACCTTCACAAGAATCTGCAATATCTGGTGGAATGGAAAGGATATGGTCCTGAGGAGAGAAGTTGGATAAAGGCTTCTGAGGTCTCGGCTCCTCGACTAATCCGGATTTTCCATTCTAGACACCCTACAAAGCCAGGAAAGTGTCCAGGGGCCACTCCTAGAGGAGGGGGTACTGTCACAGCGCCGCCGCGGTCTCCATACTTACCCCTCCGGGCACGCTGGGTCTCCGTGCGGGCGTCCTCGCTGGCGTTTCCCAGTGTCCAGCGCTCCGTCCGGCCAGGATGTGCGCTCGACGCCCACGGGAGGTGCGGGTGACGTCATCGGTACCTCCACCAATCAGGCCCTGGCGGGAAGTTAAAATTCAGACGCCGGGCAGTGCTCCGGCGCCTGAGTATCATTGTTGCTGCGACTGTGGTGGTGGTCTCCAGAGCTTCTGTTTCTCCATGCCTCAGCATCTCTGTGCCTCAGCACTTCCGTGCCTCAGCATTTCCGTGCTTCCCAGCATCTCTGTGCCTCAGCACCTCCATGAATCAGCATCTCCGTGCCTCAGCACCTCCGTGCCTCAGCATCTACGTGCCTCAGCACTCAGCACCTCCGTGCCTCAGCACCTCCATGCCTACAGTGTCTCTTTGCCTAAGCACTCAGCACCTCCGTGCCTCAGCATCTCCATGCCTCAGCACTCTGTAAAGATGTGCCCTGTGGGCACATCCGTGTTGCTGTCCCTAGCTGGGGGCAGCGCTGGGGCAGCTTGTCTGTCCCCAGCGCTGAGTGTGCGGCGGCGGGTGTCTGGTGCAGGGATCAGATGTTTCCCTGCACCAGGCTGTCGGCGGCAGGGAGCGGCGCGGCGGCGCTTTAAACTTGGCGCCGCTTTAAACTTGGCGCCGCTCGGGCCGCCAATCAGAAGCACCGCCCGCGGCTTTTTGAATCCGGCGCCTCCAGCGAGCCAATCGCGGCTCACGGGGCGCCGGCCAATCAGGAGCAGGCGCGGCGAGCCAATCGGCGCTCGCCACGTCAGACGTCAGACGCCGGGCGAGAGCCTGAAGAAAAGGCCGCGCCGGAGAGCGGCGAAGAGGACGGGCGGGAGCAGCGGAGAAGGTCGTCGGCGCGCCAGAGCGCGGAAGATAGTCCGGCGCCGAGGAGAAGACGACGGCCGGGGAAGAGGAGCTCCGGTGGCCGCTGAAGAGGCCGGAAGACGTCGGGCTCCGGGAAGAAGATGTCCAGCGGCGGCTGGACGCGGCGAGGAGACGGGCCAGCGGCAGAAGAGTTCATCCAGGCCGAGAAGCGCTGCAGTGATGGGAAGCAATTGAGCTGTGCAGTTCCCCACTGCAGCCTTCTCCACCGCAGGTAGGCCCTTCTAAGGTGCCCCCTTCTCTCCTCCCTAGACCACCGGGTGTTCGGGCATTAGGCCCGTGGGCACAGTCAGGCCCTCCCGGCCTGTGGGCACGTAGTCGGGCCCTCCCGGCCCGTGGGCACATAGTCGGGCCCTCCTGGCCCGTGGGGGCATTTAGTCGGGCCCTCCAGGTCCGTGGCCAATTAGGGGTACATTAAGGTGACCCTGGGCATTAGGCCCAGGTCACCCAACGGGCACCAGTTAGGCGGGCACTAGGCCCGGGGGCATATCAGGCGATAGGCCTGTGGGGCATTAGAGGGCGCTAGGCCCTAGTGTATTTTGGCAGTAGGTACATATAAGGTGACCCTGGGCACAAGGCCCAGGTCACCCAACGGGCAGCAAGTTAGGCGGGCGCTAGGCCCGTGGGCGAAGTCAGGCCTCCGGCCTGTGTGCAGTTAGGGGGCGCTAGGCCCAGTGAACAAGTGCCCCCGAGGTGAATAAAGGTGGCACCGGGCACTAGGCCCAGGCCACCCTGAGGTGTTAGGTAGGCAGGCCCGCTCGGCCTGAGCCCTACGGAGAGAGTACGGTAGGTGGGTGAGCTGTGCGGCCCCCACTACTGGGTGTTCTGAGTCGGGTAACTAAAGGGACCGTACCGTCGCTTGCATTGTGTATCGTGATGTATGTTACCGTGCGGGGCAAAGTGTGAGCTCGTTAAGTGTGTTTAGTTTTGTTGCACCACACCCACAGAGCTAGTTCGAGGGCTCTGCCGTTGTAGTTAGTATAGGGTGTGACACTAGGTTAGAGTTAGGCCCTGCACGGCTGTTTGCTTGTTTGTTTACCTCCTTACAGGGACCTGTAAGAGAAGAAGACGTTCGCAGTGCGAAACTGACGGTGAGTAACATCTGTGTGCGTTTGTCCCTTGTCTGTCCCCGAGCGCCGGAATCGGGATTGCTCACGGACGTGAGAATCCTTTTCATCACACTACGTGCGAGAGCGCGAGTGTGTGAAATCTGGGTGGCTGAGGCTTCGTGCCGGTGATGACCATTCACCCAACCGGTGAAGGTCGCGGTCACCCCTGGGGTATCCCCTGTTCCAGAGGAAGAAGGGTCGATACCCCCTTTAAGGTATATTATTCTCTCCTCAGCTCGGTCGTCGGTCAGCTCCGAGAGGGAATCGCCGTGTCCGGATCGGACTGAAGATTTCCAGGTCCGTTGAATGTTCCGGTACCTGAAGGTGAGAGAGAGCGGCGCCTGGTGAGTACCGAGTCTACACCTGCACGGCAGCAGGCACCACCACACAGCAGCCGCACCTCTCACACTTGGCGTAGTAGGCAGGATCAAAGAGACCGGATCACGGACACGATGTGGAACGCCACCAAGAAGACCTCCCTGCGGACGGCTCCGGAGAAGACTCACCACCGGATGTGTGCGGACCAGAGCGACTGGGTGACGGTGTCTGGGGCAGACATCCTGAAGATGGTGCAGCGGTCGATCCAGCGTGGAAAAGAAGAGCGCCGGGAGAAGGGGGGCAAGAAGGCCGCTGTGACGCCCTGCAAGAAATGTCGGCAAACAGGGCACTTTGCCAGCGAGTGTACTTGGCGAGAGACGTCCCCAAAGAAGGTGGTCCAGGAAGCGGACCGAAGACGTCAGAAGGGCCAAGCGAAGAAGGAGTCCTGGTGTTTGCTCTGCGGAAACTACGGGCATGAGCACAACAGTTGTCGCTGGGACGAAGAGTTGAGCCAAGACGAGGTTGATTCCTGGTGTGAAAACTGTGGAGATCCCCGACATCGGCTCCTGGAATGTCCATGGACGGAAGACAGGACGGACTACGAGGCCATGGTGAAGCAGATGACGGAGTCTCGTCAGCAGCTTTGGGACCGGGTGGCTGCAGAGCCTGTGTGTGCGCTCTGCGAGGCGAGAGGACATGCGCTTCCCGACTGTCCGTGGAATGAAGACCGGATGATTGCGGATGGTCGCGCCCAGAGATGGGAGGAGGAAACCAGGGAAATGGAGCGGAAGACCCTGCTGGAAGTTAGTTCGCAGGTGCCCATTTCCTCTGAGCCGGAACAAACGGGTGAAGATTCCCCAGCGAATGAGGTGGACAAGGGACCCATCCTGCGTTTGTCCCTTGTCTGTCCCCGAGCGCCGGAATCGGGATTGCTCACGGACGTGAGAATCCTTTTCATCACACTACGTGCGAGAGCGCGAGTGTGTGAAATCTGGGTGGCTGAGGCTTCGTGCCGGTGATGACCATTCACCCAACCGGTGAAGGTCGCAGTCACCCCTGGGGTATCCCCTGTTCCAGAGGAAGAAGGGTCGATACCCCCTTTAAGGTATATTATTCTCTCCTCAGCTCGGTCGTCAGTCAGCTCCGGGAGGGAATCGCCGTGTCCGGATCCGACTGAAGATTTCCAGGTCCGTTGAAGGTTCCGGTACCTGAAGGTGAGAGAGAGCGGCGCCTAGTGAGTACCGAGTCTACACCTGCACGGCAGCAGGCACCACCACACAGCAGCCGCACCTCTCACAACTCAGCACCTCCGTGCCTCAGCATCTCCATGCCTCAGCACTCAGCACCTCCGTGCCTCAGCATCTCCATGCCTCAGCACTCAGCAAATCCGTGCCTTTGCAACTCCGTGCCTCAGCACTCAGCACCTTTGTGCCTCCAGCACCACCATGCCTCCAAGCATCTCAACGTCTCTAAGCTCCTCAGCGCCTTCAAACACCTCAGTACCTCTAGCATTTCAGTGCCTCTAGCACCTCAGTGCCTCCAGCACTCCAACATCGCTCACAGTAAACTTTTGGTACTCTCCACCAATTCATCAGCACCTTTACATGTCTTGTCTTTCAGGAGACCTTCAAGCATTCACCCGTGCCTCCTGCCTACCGTCCTAACCCTGTATGAGGAAGACCTACATCCAGCCATCTCTACTGCGACCCAGTACCGGTTCCTCTTCCCGGTCACCGGAAGAAACCCCGAGTCCACAACACTTCCAAACCAGGTCAGTGATATTCTATATTCGACCTGAATGGGCATTATGTAATTCTATTGGGTAAAATTCAGAATAAGTCATATTTACTGTGTAATGTGTATGTTCCCAATATATACTCAAGATTTTTCTTTCAAATGTTAATTAATAAACTGTGCCCACTGCGTTCAGATCCCTTAATACTTTGTGGTGACTTGAATTTGATTTCTTCCCCTTATTTAGATAGATCTCATACGCCTACTAGGCATCTCACATTAGCCAAGTTCCAGGGGTCCTTGTATTAACCGAGAGATTACAGGCAGTGAATATATGGAGAGCCCTGCATCCTATCGACAAGGAATATACCTGCTTAATAGCAGCACATCACACCCTTTCTAGAATAAATTACATACAGTATTACTGTCACAGTGTCTTTTGCCTCTGGTCATGAGCTCTCATATTGAGGCAATAGCCCTCTCTAATCATGCACTAGTCTCGACTACCCTTCACTTTCACCAGACACTTCAACTTCCCCGAAGCTATCTGCCGACACTTCTGCTTCCCCACTTATCTGGCAAATTCTCTCAAATTCCAGCAACACTTGGACTCTGCTTGGGAGACCTTTAGGATTAACAATCTAGTTCATTTGGATGATGATCCCCTCCTGTTTTGGATGACAGCTAAATCAGACCTCAGAGGTGATATTATTTCTTATGTTTCTGCCACGAACAAGAAATATGCCTCCCAATACATGGAATTCCAAGGGAACCCGTCAGCAGCCTTTCAGCAATATAAATATTCTTCCACGCCCCATAATTGACTTTTATATATTGAAGCTAAGACACATTTTGATGAATTCATGAAATTGATGGGGGATAGATATCTCTTTTCTGTGAATTATAAATATTACAAATTTGGTAACCAAACTGGGAAACTGTTGACGCATTTACTTAATGGTTCATGCCCCCCGATGGTCACTCACCCATTGTGTACATCGTCAGGCGCCCTGACTACTACTAACAAAGAAATTTCAAAAGTCATTAGATCCTTTTATCAGGACTTATATTCCACCTCTTCATCATCTCCCTCTACAAGTATGCCTGAGGATTCTCCCTGGATTTTTGGGACAACCTTCCCATTCCCTGTCTTCCAGCATCCATGTTCCATACACTTCTTGGCCCTATTATGCTGGAAGAAATTTGCCATTTTATTGGTCTGTTTGGTCGCAATAAGATGCCTGGTCTGGATGGTTTTAGCACAAATTTCTATAAAATTCTGCTTCCCAATTTAGGCGATACCCTAGTTAAAGTTCTAAAATCTTTATTGTCCTCCACATCCCTCCCTCTTCACTTTAAAATGGCCATACTAAAAAATTTGCCCAAACCCAGTAAAGATCTATCACTTCCTGGTTCCTTCTGCCCCATATTGCTCCTGAACCTCGACTATAAATTACTCAGTTAGATTTTAGCCAATCGCGTTAAATTATTACTTCCCCATATTATTGATAAGACTCAGACAGGGTTCATAATGGGGAGACATTCTGAAGTTAATGTTCGCCAGGTACTCTCGGCAATATATGTATCCAATAAGTTACTTGGGAGATAAGTATCTCCCCTCTTTCATTATATCTATTATGCTTGGATCACTTTACACAAGAAATGTTGTTGTAATCCCTTGACCGCACCGTGTATCCCATTGTGGGGTAATTCTGCATTTCCTTCCTCCTTCCCTAACTAACTCCAAATTTCTTGTCTGGAAAGAGAAGGGATTAACAGATTCCTCTAAGGTCTTTGACCCTGGGGGCTCTCTCCTACAATTTTCAGACTTGCAAGAGAGGTTTGGCCTCCCACACTCTCATTTTTGCAATATGGATAGATGACAAATTGTTCTACATAACCTTGCCAAGTAATGCCTCCGCAGAAACATTTCCACTAAATAGGATTTCTAACTACACAACAAAACTGTCAAAAGTGATAGACTTAACCGGTGAGTGGGAAATCGCTTTAACAGAAATACAATACCCGCATACTTGGAATACATTGGATTTACAAGATTGTATACTGCAAATATCATGGGGTGTCACAGCGGATCAGCCAGTGGCGAGAGTCATGAGTTTGTGCATTAAACCTGATTTTTATGAAACAATCGATGCACTACTGAATGTAATTAATGCAGAAATTGAGCAACAGAACCTGAATGTTGGATTAAGACTAATGTGTGATCCATTTGAACATGTTGTCACATGTGACAGTAAGCAGTTGTATCAAATCCACACTGGTTCTAAACTGACACGGATACTGGGTTTACATCCTAAAACTAAGACTTCTAAACCATGTGCCGACATCAAAGGGAGTCAAATCAGGGACGTGCGGTGAGCTAAATGGCTCAGGAGGCACTGGCTTTCCTTAAGATCCAGATTTGCACACAATATATGAACCAAAGCGTACATCTGGGCATTATACACAGTTGCAGCAGTATAAATTCCAGGAAATTTGGTGAGTTTTGATTAGAGATGTGCGGAAAAGATAGGTAGGTGAGGCACTGCCTTACCTGCCATAGACTTTTTACTCCAGAGTTTTGGCTATAAAAATTATTAGAATAATGCAAAGAAGATATTTCAAACATATTGTTTGTATTTTTCATATACTTTACACAGTCAAAACTCTGACACAAACGTAAGTATGACAGGAAAGGCTCTGCCTCACCTGCCTCACCCCACCGCACATCACTGGAGTCAATATACATCGTATGTGTACACAGACATTATCGGACACCAGAGAGTCGGAGACAGTTATGTACCACTGTTGCGCACAGTTGAAATTAAGGGCCATTACAATGAGATGGTCACAATTCGATATGAGAAGCCTGACTACGTGCCTTTGTGCAAAGTGCATTTTGACATGATAACCATAGAGATAAAGAATGATCAGAACAAGATCATTTCATTTAAGTTTGGAAAAGCGATCGTGAAACTACACTTTAGATGGCGCAAAACCAATTTTTATTAAATTGATAGAATGGTTGTCATTAAAAACTATGGTGATCCGGCATTGTACGAGCAATATTATAAAGCGCAAGCCGGTAATGGTTTACCGGGATTTCATGGCAGTGTGTACATGTACGGCTGCGGTTTAGGTGGTATGTTTTGTAGCCTGTTCAGAAAAGCAGTGCCTTTTTTCCGAAGAGGCCTAGAATTGGCTAAACCACACATGAAAAAGGCAGCATGTAATATCGCAAAAGACGTCATCGGACAAGCCACAGCGGCGGCAATGAATAAATTACACACAGCGAAATAAGCAAAACAAGATGGTTCTGGTTTAATATATACAAGAAAAGGTATGGCTAAAAGAAAACAGAAAGCGGTCGACATCACTTCCGCCTTGGTGTATGCCCCTTTTAAACAAAAACCGGAGAAGTCGGAACTTAAATAAGAAAAGAAAATTGATGCGAAGGGTTGGTGATATTTTTTAACCATGTCTTTCATACACAATGAGTCCTTTGAATGTGCAAAATCAGAGCTGGATCTTTTTGACACCACCAATGCAAACTAGCGTGGAGAAAGGTCTATAAATCGAAGTTCAACCTTTAGCAGCGTTATCCGAGACAGCAGCGCTGGAATTTTATTTAGTGGACAGTGGTGAACACTACTATGATTTGAACAACACTTCAATGTAAAGTGTAAGATCGTATGAACCGCCAACAATCCAATACCCCAAGGGGCATGGGTAGCCCTTATTAATTATCCCATAGCGACTTCAGTTAGGTGGATGTTTCTTTGGGCGACCGGCTCATATTTCAATCCAACAATCTTTACGCCTATTGAGCATACATTGAGACCATATTGAATTACAGCTCTGATGCTTTATCCACAAAGCACACAACAGGCTTATTTTACAAAGATGTGGCTGAAGAACATAACTCCAGGGCTCTGGATGGGGAAAATACAGGCTTTATTAAATGCGCAAGAGCAACTGCGCAGAGTCGCACAGTTGAATGACTGGGGCCTCTGCACTGCAACCTTTTTCATCCACATAAACTAATCTTAAATGCTGTTGATTTGAAGATAAAACTTACCAGAAACAAAGACACATTCTGCTTAATGTCATGGAGGCAGATGCCTTTAAAATACATATCGTTGCAGCTTAGCTGTTTGTGAAAATAATTAAGGCCTCGCCGGCCGTTCGGATCGGACATGCACAGGCCTGGCTAAATAGCAACGCAAAATACGTGATTGATCGTGTAGGCATGAAAATCTACAGTGATCTTACAGGCAGTAGAGTGTTTAATTTAGAAAATTTGTTTTTAGGTCAAGTGCCAAAAACAGTCCTAGCTGCGTTTGTAGACAACAAAGCGTTTTTAGGAACCTATGATTGGAACCCATTACATTTTGAACATAAAAACATAAATTTTGCATCTCTCTACCTGGACGGCTTCCCGCACCCGGCCAAGCCGTTTCAACCAGACTTTGGACATGGTAATGCGGTGCGTGAGTACATGTCGCTCATACAGATTACAAATAAGCAGAAATCAGATTCTGGTATACTGACTGACCGTGAAGAGTACCTCAATGGTTACACACTTTTTGCTTTCAATCTGTCACCTGAACAAGAGTGTGTGGAACACCTATTGTTAATAAGAACAGGCAATTTACATGCAGAATTCCGCTTTGCAGAAGTGTTGGACCGGACAGTCAATGTAATAATATACGCTTTATTTGTTAATATCATTGAGATTAATCAAAGGCGAGATGTGTTGTACAGTTATCTACAAATTAAATCATTTATTTTTATGTTTTTCGCATATTTTAACAATTGGCATCAAAAATGAACACATTACAGATAAATTGCATTCTGTACGCGATGCCAAGCATGCGACATGTTTTTAAAGGAACCTATCCATGTGACATGTTACCATACGGTAAACTGACACAATACCCTTGCGCATTTATAATCAACACTCTTACTAGTGAACAACCTGGTGAACACTGGTTGGCTGTTTATTTTAATGAGCATGGCATGTGTTATTTTTTTGATTCTTATGACCTCTCCCCAGACAGTTCAATTTTCCCAAAGAATATAATCAATTTTTTACATTTTAATTCAAAAAGTATTCGCTACCAAAAACGTCAGTTGCAAGCTATTTCAAGCAATGTGTGTGGTCAATATTGTATCTACTTTATATTTTTTATGTGTAAAAACTACAAATATGAGGATTACTTGACCAAGTTTAGTAATGATACAAAATGTAATGATCATTTAGCTTCAAACTTTGTAAAGCGTATGTGAAGAAGTCATTGTTTGAGACATTATATGGATAAATATATACAGAACTGTGTAACTTGTTGTAATATACGTTGTGTTTGATGCATTTTATGTACAATGCTGTATAACTATATTGATTTTAAAATAAAGAATATTGTTTTAAACTTTATATTGTGTGATTGCAGGTTTCTTTTAAATTCACTGATTAGAATCAAAGAACAAAACAGGTTTTTTTCCCTAAATCATATACATATTTTATTGGATCATAAAAACTGTATTTACAGATAGAGAACTGTGGCATTATTATTACAAAATGTTTCTTTTACATTTTGACTATAAGTTAACACAATTTAGTATTATTACAAAACAAATATTGTGGTACAAAATAATCATAAATGCTAAAGTACATAAAAACAAAATCAATATAAAATAGTTATACACTATAGAGATAACCACTGTGATTCCTGAAACAGACCTACAGCTATTTTCCTAGGTAGTAAGTAGCCATGCGGTGTTGTTAGGCCAGTGGAATTTTAAATATTTATACATCTTTTTTTAAGGGTTTGTAGCGGTGCTGGTTCTGTGACAGTGCCATCAGATCTGGCGTGTGTCTCTGCTTTTAAACGGGATAGTTGTAGTCTATTTGCGACATTAACAACTACAGTGGATGGTATATTTAATTCAGACATAGCACGCTTAAATTCATTCCAACCATTTGGCGTATTACGACTCGACATGCTATGGATTTGCGTAATGCTTCTTTTTAAATCCAGAATTTTGGGTCCTGGTACAGCTTGACCTTTATACAGAATTTCGCCTTTAGTATTCCAGCTAGTGATGTGTTTAGAATGCATCATTTTCCTAAATAGTATTTCACAGTTTTTCTTATACCATGCATTAACACAGCTCAAAATTTCATTATAAACATCATCAGTATTAGCCGCTTGTGCAGCGTTAATTGACTCATCAGCAGCATTTGTACCAGGTGATAAAAGAGTTAAAGTTGACATTTCTCTATCAGACTGTTTACTCAACACTAGATATCTCTGCAGTGCAGCTATAAAGCGTTTTGCCTTTTCATATTCTGATAAATTGTTATTCTGTAGTATGTTGACGATTTCTGTATCTAGACCTTGTCTGGCTGTTTTACGTATGTCATCGCTGCTCGGTTTGTTGTGCAAACGATCTATCTGCTGTTGAGGCACCAATACATTTTCTCAGCTTATTCCATCAGCGATTAGTCAGAAGGCTAGTTATTAATGGAATAGCAAAACCAAGCAGCGAACCAATAAATCTGCCTGATTTCTTCACTAAATGCTTCTTTTTACCAAAAGCGTATTTCTTATTACAAAGTGATTTTATAAGGGCACACTTCTTTTTAAGGTACTTCAACTGTCATTGTGACAATGGTATTTTACCTTTAAGCGTGTTAAGGGCTATCTCACAAATGGCTGTCACCAAATCGTTTGAAGCATTAGATAAAATAGCATTTCTTTGGGTCAGTTTCACCTTTATTAGCATCTTTAAAAACGCCCAATTATGGCGTAGCCGGGCTGACATGTTCACCGTTGATATGATGAATGACTAAAAGTTGTTTAATTATAGCTTTTTAGAACAGCGCTTTTTAATGACATAAGTGACCGGATCATCAAGTGGGAATAAACTGCTTCATAAACAGTACTCATCTAGTGTATTGGTTCTTAAATCAACCAGTAAATAGCGATAAGGTCTAGCCATTGTATTTTCAAAAGCATCTAGAAAGAAATGACTATAGGGCTGGCTTACTTGTCCAGGTGGGTAAGTTGAGCACCTTACATACACAGTGCCTTGGGTTCAAAGACCAGAAATAAATAATGGGGTCTATTTATTAACATTATTTTAACTAAAATAATGAGAAAAAGGGTGTTTTCACACCCTTTTCACATTATTAGTATCACCTGAATGTATTAACCACTTGCCTGGCATGGTCGCATCAGATGCGACCATGCCAGCAAGTGCTCTGACCTGGTCAGATAGTGTTAACAGCGGCAGGGTAGATAAACTTCCCTCCGCTGCTGCTGTCAGAGGGACCGGAAGGTCCCTCTGCCTCCCTGCACTCTCCCCATGTCTGCTGTGCTGCCAATCACTGCTGATCAGTCAGCATGGCAGGTTCCCTCTCCTCCAGTGGCTGCAGACAATGGCAGCCGCTGGGGAGAGTAAATGAACCCTTCCAAGCCACCCCCTGACCCCGCCCCCCCTGCATACCTGCAGGCTATCCCGGCTTTCAAATTGAAAGCCGCAATAGTCGCGATGTTCCCGATGTTCTGATGGTTGCGATGTTCCCTATCGATGTTTCGATGTTCAAAAATATTATTTTTAAAAAAATAAAAATAAAAATAAATTTCCCTCTTTTTTAACTAAAATCATTTGGGATAGGGTTAAAGTCATGTTCTTCACCTAATTCACTCACAAAAAAAAACCCTGACAATTTTGGAGCGGTTTTCAGTGAAATAAATAATCAGTAAAGTGGTTAAAGGGCATTTGGAGCAGTTTTCATTAAAAACTGCTCCAAACCCTTTAATTCACTTTTTATTTGTAATCCACATCGCATTCCACATACTTATAATGGTAAATGTGATGTGGTCAAATTTACTAAAAAAATTTGAAAAAATACCGCAGTGTGCCCTGTGATAATCTCGCCAGCTCAGGCTGGCGAGATCACAGGGCAGCAGTGCGATAGGGAGGCATTTGTCCAGCTTTCTCTGTCCCTGGCAGAGAAATCTGAGCTGGACCCGGCTCCAGTGATCAGCTATGTGTGTCCGATGGACACACAAGCTAATTAAAGTGTAAAAAGAAAAAAAAAAGTAAAAAAACAAACAAAACCATACTCACTTGTCCAGGGAGCCAGTGTCCGCTGCTCGGGCGTGCACTGCTGGGCGCCGGGTCCCCCACATGCTGCAATGTGACTTCGATGCAGTAAAGTGATGCTGCAAAGTGGCAGCGCACTTTACAGCACTGGGGGTCACCGCAGCACACAAGATCCGATGCCCGGCAGCCCAGCAGAAGCAGTGTGGACCAGCTCCCTGGACTGGTAAGTATATTGATCTGCTAAGGAGGGGTCGCAACAGGGGGGGTCAACTGCACGCGGCGGTAGCGGTGATGTTGGCGGGGCAGCGCATGCACAGCAGGACATCGGGGTATTTTTTATGAAAAATACTCCGATGATGCTGCGAAGAGGCATCACAGGGACAAAGCTTGACCGTAAGCTCTGTCCCTGCATGCAATAATTGATATATCCCTGTGATGTAATCAATTATTGCAGTGCGAGTTGGGGTGATTTTAACACCTGACATCCGCATCCTGGATGGGGATAGGGATAATTAGGCCCCTCAATCCTTTATTTATTCCTGTATTGAAGCTAAAAAAATAAAATAATTCCTTTATTACATCATCCTTTTCCGGATCTCGAACCCCAGGCTCTGGCTATATAAGGCACTAACCTTACCAACTCTGCCATGAAAGCCAGCAGTAGTCCCCGCAGACATTGCCACTACCGCCGCCGCCCGGTCTACCCCACTCCCGTCGCAACTACCCCTGCGTGCCACGGACTCCCCCAGCAGATCTATATACTTACCAGTCCAGGGAGCTGGTCCGTGTTGCTTCTGCTGGGCTGCCGGGTGCCATATCCTGTGTTCTGCGGTGACCCCCGGTGCTGAAGTGCATTAATACATTCAGGTGATACTAAAATAATGTTAATAAATAGACCTCTAAATCATTTGCTGTGCGACTCCGGTGTTTTATAAGAATACATATATGATATCTCCATTGGTGTAAAGATGCATAACACAGACGGTGTTAAGATGCATTAAAACTGCACACGCATCTGCTCCACAGTAGCGTCCTGAAATCGATGATATGCTGACTGCATATCGTGTGGTAATTTACTGTCATAATGGCTGCCAAGATGTGAAGGTACAGTTAGACTGAGCTCTTTATCCTGGTGAGGCATAGGGACAGGCCACACACCAACAATGAGGAGACGCGGAAGGCCTATGTGAGGGCTTGCCATGACATACTGGCACAGTTTTGCAGGGAGAGAAGCATCTGATTGCTCCAGAGGAGGAACCTCGTGAGTCTGAGTCAGGAGAGGCGTGTTGGGCCAAGCTGCATAAAGGTATAGTATACTATTTATTTAATTTGAATATATTTATTTACTGTATTTTAATATCCTGTTGTATTGTATTTGCCCGGTGTAGTCTATCAGGTGCAAATAAAGCCAGGTTGGGCATTCTGCGACATGGTTGCATCTGATGCCACTGTGTTATGGGTTGAATGTTGCCTCTGTCAATCTGTAATAAGTAGGGCTAAGAATATTAACCACCTAGGAACATCCTCCCTTATACGTCACCTGCTGCTCATTCATCAGAAGTCAGTGTCAAGTTGTGAATCTTTGGGTAAGAGTGTAAGCAGTCCACTGACACCTAAATCCCTTCTTTCTCCTGTACCCAAGCTCCTGCAAGCCACACCACCAACTCCCTCAACGTCAACTTCCTCCTCAGTTAGGAACGTCCATAGTCCTGCAGGCCATGTCACTGGCAAGACTGAGGAGTCCTCTCCTAACCGGGGTTCCTCTGTAGGATACTTGAGTGGTATGCCTGCTGTTGTTGCCACTGCTGTTGTTGCTGCTGGGAGTCGATAGTCATCCCAGAGGGGAAGTCGGAAGACCAATTGTACTACTTCCAGTAAGCAATTGACTGTCCCAACAGTCCTTTGTGAGGAAGATGAAATTTGACAGCAGTCATCCTTTTGCAAAGCCGATAACTGAGGCCTTGACAGCTATGTTGGTGTTAGAGGTGCGTCCAGTATCCACCATTAGTTCAGAGTCACTTAAAGAATTGTTTGAGAAACTGTGTCCCCGGTATCAATTCCCATCTAGGTTCCACTTCTCTAGGCAGGCGATACTAAGAATGTACACAGACGTCAAAAAAAGAGTCACCATGGTCCTAAAAAATGCAGTTGTATCCAGTGTCCACTTAACCACGGACATGTGGACAAGTGGAACAGGCCAGACTTAGGACTATATGACTGTAACAGCCCACTGGGTAGATGTATGGCCTCCCGCAGTGGCACCAGTAGCAGCATCTTGCAAACGCCAACTCATTCCTAGGCAGGCTACGCTATGTAACACCATTTTCCATAAGAGGCAAACAGCTGGCAACCTCTTACAGAAACTGAGGAACATCATTGCACAATGGCTTACCGCAGTTGGACTCTCCTGGGGATTTGTGATATCGGACAATGCCACCAATATTGTGAGTGCATTACAACTGGGCAAATTCCAGCACATCCCATATTTTGCACATACAATTAATTTGGTGGTGCAGAATTAAAAAAAAAATAAGAGGTGGTAATGAGGAGGAATTCAATATGCTTCAGAGGACGGAGGAGCAGCAAAAGGCCATTCAAGTCTATACATGCACCTACGATATAGGCAAAGGAGGGGTAATGCACCTGACTCAAGTGCAGTGGAGAATGATTTCCGTCTTGTGCAAGGTTCTCCAACCCTTCCAACTTGCCACACATGAAGTCAGTTTAGACACTGCCAGCTTGAGTCAGGTCATTCCCCTCATCAGGCTTTTGCAGAAGCAGCTGGATAAATTGAAGGAGGAGCTAAGATGGAGCGATTCCGCAAAGTATGTGGGACTTGTGGATGGAGCCCTTCATTCGCTTTACCAGGATTCAAGGCTGGTCAATCTGTTGAAATAAGAGCCCTACATTTTGGCCACCGTGCTCGATCCTAGGTTTAAAGCCTACATTGTATCTCTCTTTCCAGCAGACACAAGTGTGCAGAGGTGCAAAGACCTGCTGGTTAGTAAATTGTCAACTCAAGCGGAACGCGGCCCATCAACAGGTCCTCCTTCAATTTCTCCCACCACTGGGGCTGCGAGGAAAAGGATAACATTTCCTAGACCACCCGCTGGCGGTGATGCAAGGAAGTCAGTAGCAAAAGCTGACATCTGGTCCAGACTGATGGACCTGCCAACGATTACTGACATGTCTACTGTCACTGCATATGATTCTGTCACCATTGAAAGAATGGTGGAGGATTATATGAGTGACAGCATCCAAGTAGGCATGTCAGACAGTCCGTATGTATACTGGCAGGAAAAAGAGGCAATTTGGAGGCCCTTGCACAAACTGGCTTTATTTTACCTAAGTTGCCCCCCTCTCCAAAGTGTACTCCGAAAGAGTGTTTAGTGCAGCCGGTAACCTTGTCAGCGATCGGCATAGGAGGTTACTTCCACAAAATGTGGAGAAGATGATGTTCATCAAAATGAATTATAAAGTCTTCCAGGATGACCTTTACCAGCAATTACCTCCAGAACGAACACTGGAACCTGTGATGGTGGATTCCAGTGGGGACGAATTAATACTCAGTGAGGAGGATGTACACAGTGAAAGGGGTCAGGAATTGGAGGATGATCATGATGAGGTGGACATCTTGCCTCTGTATAGCCAGTTTGTGCAAGGAGAGATTGATTGCTTCTTTTTTGGTGAGGGCCCAAACAAACCAGTCATTTCATCCAGTCGTGTGGCAGACCCTGTCGCTGAAATGATTGGTTTGTTCAAGTATCCATGTCCTGTTTATACAACATAAGGGTGGATGGGAGGGCCCAAGGACAATTCCATCTTGCACCTCTTTTTCTTCTTTGCATAATCTGCTGTTTGGGGATTAGTTTTTTTTTGTGCCATTCTGTCTGTAACTGCAGTGCCACTCCTAGATGGGCCAGGTGTTTGTGCTGCACACTTGTGTCGCTTATCTTGGTCATCCAGCTACCTCATTGCACCTCTTTTTCTTCTTTGCATCATGTGCTATTAGGGGACTAGTTTTTTTTGTGCCATCCTGTCTGTAACTGCAGTGCCACTCCTAGATGGGCCAGGTGTTTGTGCCGCACACTTGTGTCGTTTAGCTTGGCCATTTAGCTACCTAATTGCACCTCTTTTTCTTCTATGCATCATGTTCTGTTTGGGGTCTTTTTTTTATATCTGCCATCCTGTCTGCCACTGCAGTGCAACGCCTAGATGGGCCTAATTGTTTGTGTCATTTGGCTTAGTCATACAACTACCTAATTTCAATTATTTTTCTTCTTTGCATTATGTGCTGTTTGGGGACTAGTTTTTAAAAGTGCCATCCTATCTGTAACTGCAGTGCCACTCCTAGATGGGCCAGGTGTTTGTGCCACACACTTGTGTCGCTTAACTTAGTCATACAGCCACCTTGGTGCAACTTTTAGGCCTAAAAACAATATTGTCAAGTGTGAGGTGTTCAGAATATACTGGAAATGAGTGGAAATGATTGTTTTTGAGGTTAATAATACTCTAGGAGCAAAATTACCCCCAAAGTCTGTGATTTTAGCTGTTTTTATGGGGGGTTTTATTCAAAATCATCCCGATCCAAAACCAAAACATGAAATGGTGGTTTTGGCAAAACCAAGCCAAAACCAAAACATTAAAATGGAATTAGAACCAAAACCAAAACACAAAACACGAAAAGTGGCAGCCGTACATCTCTAGTTTACAGATGTGCAGTGGGCACTTTTCGTGTTTTGTGTTTTGGTTTTGGTTCTAATTCTCCGCTCGTGTTTTGGTTTTGGGTTGGTTTTGCCAAAACCACCCTTTCCTATTTTGGATCTGGATGATTTTTGAAAAAAACATAAAAACAGCTAAAATCACAGAATTTGGGGGGGGGGGGTGATTTTGATACTACGGTATTATTAACCTAAATAACATTCATTTCCACACATTTCCAGTCTATTCTAAAAACTCCACAATACTGTTTTTAGGCCAAAAGGTTGCACCCAGGTGGCTGTATGACTAAGCTAAGCGACACAAGTGTGCGGCACAAACAACATGGGATGTGCTGGAATTTGCCTAGATGTAATACACGCACAATATTTGTGGCACAGGAGAGCATATTCCTAAACCAAACACACAAACGGCAAAGCCTGTAAAATTAATGTGGATAACAATAACCCTTTAATTTGGAGCTATTATAATAATATGCAGCACAGGCGAGTGTACCACTACACCACACAGGGCAAACCCTGTAAAAATTATTTGGATAATAATATAAGTAATGTATATAACCCTTTTATTTGGAGTAAATAATATACAGCACAGGACACCACCACTGTACTTATGGCAGCACAAGACAACACCACTGGACTGATGCAGCACAAGACAGCACCACTGAACTGGACTTATACGGCAGCACCCCTGGACTTATACGGCAGTACACCTGGAGTTGTATGGCAGTGTCAGACAGGATGCAACCTAAAAAAACTAGTCCCCAAATAGCACATGATGCAAAGAAGAAAAAGAGGTGCAAGATGGAATTGTACTTGGGCCCTCCCACCCACCCTTATATTGTATAAAAAGGACATGCACACTTTTACAAACCAATTATTTCAGTGACAGGGTCTGCTACACGACTGTGGCTGAAATGAGTGGTTTGTTTGGACCCCCACCAAAAAAAAAGCAATCAATCTCTCCTTGCACAAACTGGCTCTACAGAAGCAAGATGTTGACCTCATCCTCATCCTCCAATTCCTCACCCCTTTCAGTGTGTACATCCTCCTCCTCACAGAGTATTAATTTGTCCCCACTGGAAGCCACCATCACAGGTCCCTGTGTACTCTCTGGAGGCAATTGCTGGTCAAGGTCTTCCAGGAGGAATTTATAATTCATTTTGATGAACATCATCTTCTCCACATTTTGTAGAAGTAACCTCCTATGCTGATCGCTGACAGGGTTACCGGCTGCACTAAACACTCTTTCAATGGTGACAGAATCATATGCAGTGACAGTAGACATGTCAGTAATTGTTGGCAGGACCTTCAGTCTGGACCAGATGTCAGCACTCGCTCCTGACTGCCCTGCATCACTACAAGCGGGTTGGCTAGGCAAACTTATCCTTTTCCTCGCGGCCCCAGTTGTGGGAGAAAATGAAGGAGGAGCTGTTGACGGGTCACGTTCCGCTTGAGTTGACAATTGTCTAACTAGCAGGTCTTTGAACCTCTGCAGACTTGGGTCTGCCAGAAAGAGAGATACAACGTAGGCTTTAAACCTAGGATCGAGCTTGGTGGTTAAAATGTTATGCTCTGATTTCAACAGATTGACCAGCCTTTAATCCTGGTAAAACGAATTAAGTGCTCCATCCACAAGTCCTGCATACTTTTTGCAATCGCTCCGTCTTAGCTTCTTCAATTTCTCCCGCTGCTTCTGCAAAAGCCTGATGAGGGGAATGATCTGACTCAAGATGGCAGTGTCTGAACTGACTTCACGTGTGGCAAGTTCAAAGGGTTGGAGAACCATACACAAGACGGAAATCTTACTCCACTGCACTTGAGTCAGGTGCTTTCCCCCTCCTTTGCCTATATCGTAGGTGGAGGTATAGGCTTCAATGGCCTTTTGCTGCTCCTCCATCCTCTGAAGCATATAGATTGTTGAATTCTACCTCGTTACCACCTCTTGCTTCAGGTGATGGCAGGGCAGGTTCAGAAGTGTTTGCCGGTGCTCCAGTCTTCGGCACGTGGGCCACCAACAGCATCTCCTGCACGCCCCTGTCATTTTTCAAAAAATTCTGCACAACCAAATTAAATGTAAGTGCAAAACATGGGATGTACTGGAATTTGACCAGATTTAATGCACGCACAATATTGGTGGCATTGTCCGATATCACAAATCCCCAGGAGAGTCTAATTGGGGTAAGACATTGTGCAATGATGTCCCTCAATTTCTGTAAGAGGTTGTCAGTGGTGTACCTCTTATGGAAAGCGGTGATACATAGCATAGCCTGCCCAGAAACGAGTTGGCATTTGCGAGATGCTGCTACTGGTGCCGCTGCTGTTGTTGCTGCGGTAGACCATACATCTACCCAGTGGGGTGGTCTTCAGGTTGCCGGCGGCCGGCCTCCCGGGGACCACCATACAGGTGCTGGAATCCCGACCACCGGCATACTGACATCTTTTCTCCCTCTTGGGGGTCCACGACCCCCCATGAGGGAGAATAGATAGCGTGGCGCACGTGGCGAACACAGCAAGCCCGCAAGGGGCTCATTTGCGCTCGTCCAGCTGTCGGTATGCCGGCGGTCAGGATTCCGGCATCAGTATGCTGGTTGCCGGGACCCCGACCGCCGGCAAACCATACTACACCCACCCAGTGGGTTGTCACAGTCATATAGTCCTTAGTCTGCCCTGTTCCAATTGTCCACATGTCCGTTGGTAAGTGGACAATGGGTACAACTGCATTTTGTAGGACACTGAGGACACTTTTTCTGATGTCTCTGTACATTCTCGGTATCACCTGCCTAGTGAAGTGGAACCTAGATGGGATTTGATACTGGGGACATAGTATCTTAAACAATTCTCTAAGTCCCACTGAACTAATTAACGGCGGATACTGGATGCACATATAACACCAACATAGCTGTCAAGGCCTCAGTTATCTGCTTTGCAAAAGAATGACCGCTTTCATATTTCATCTTCCTCACAAATGACTGTTGGACAGTCAATTGCTTACTGGAAGTAGTACAAGTGGTCTTCCGACTTTCCCTCTGGGATGACAATTGACTCCCAGCAGCAACAACAGCAGCGACAGCAACAGCAGGTGTACCACTCAAGGATCCTCCGGAGGAACCCCAGTTAGGAGAGGACTCCTCAGTCTTGCCAGTGACATGGCCTGCAAGACTACTGATGTTCCTGACTGAGGAGCAAGTTGACGTTGAGGGAGTTGGTGGTGTGGCTTGCAGGAACTTGGGTACAGGAGAAAGATGGGGTTTAGGTGTCAGTGGTCTGCTTACGCTCTTACCCAAAGTTTCACAACTTGACACTGACTTCTGATGAATGCGCAGCAGGTCACGTATAAGGGAGGTTGTTCCTAGGTGGTTAACATCCTTACCCATACATATTATAGATTGACAGAGGCAACACACAGCTTGACACCTGTTGTCTGGATTCGTGGAGAAATAATTCCACACCGAAGAGGTGGCTTTATTGGTATTTTTGTCCAAGCATCACAATGGGCTTCGTCAATCCATGGACAACAGGTGTCTCCCCGGTGCCTCATTTAAACAAACCACATCACCATCAGAATCCTAATCATCAACTTCCTCTTCAGTGCCAGAAACACCCATATCCTCATCCTGGTGTACTTACAGTGACATCTTCAATTTCAATATCAGAAACTGGACTGTGGGTGCTTCTTCCAGCACTTGCAGGGGGCATGCAAATGGTGAAAGGAGCCACCTCTTCCCATCCAGTGTTGGGAAGGTCAGGCATTGCAGCCGCCAACACACTTGGACTCTCCTTGGGGATTTGTGATACCATCTTAGAATGCACAGTTCTTTGCTGTGCTTTTTCCAGCTTAACTCTTATCATTTTACTAGCGGGAGGATGAGGGTTTCCATAGTTATGTGAAGCTGAACCACTAGTCATGAACATAGGCCAGGGCCTTAGCCGTTCCTTGCCACTCCGTGTCGTAAATGGCATATTGGCAAGTTTACGTTTCTCCTCAGACCATTTACATTTCTGTTTTTGGGTCTTTTTACTGAACTTTGTCTTTTTGGATTTTACATGCCCTCTACTATCACATTGGGCATCGGCCTTGGCAGATGACATTGATGGCATTTCATTGTAAATGTCATGACTAGTGGCAGCAGCTTCAGCACTAGGAGGAAGTGGTTCTTGATCTTTCACTATTTTATCCTCCAAATATTTGTTCTCCATTATTTTTCTGGAGTTATGTAAAAATATGCTGTACAGGAGAGTGTATCTATACACCACACAGGGCAAACCCTGTGAAAATTATTTGGATTAAATATTAATAACCCCTTAATTTGGAGTAAGTAATATACAGCACAGGACAGCGCCACTGAACTTATATGGCAGCACCACTGGACTGGAGTTATACGGAATTATATGGACTTGTATGGAATTATACGCAGGATCACTGTAATTATACGGCAGGATCACTGGACTTATACGGCAGGATCACTGGAATTATACGGCAGGATCACTGGATTTATATGTCAGGTTCACTGTAGTTAAATGCGACAGGATCACTGGAATTACCGCTGGACATATACGGCAGTATCAATAGACATATAGGCCCTCATTCCGAGTTGTTCGCTCGGTATTTTTCATCGCATCGCAGTGAAAATCCGCTTAGTACGCATGCGCAATGTTCGCACTGCGACTGCGCCAAGTAACTTTACTATGAAGAAAGTATTTTTACTCACGGCTTTTTCTTCGCTCCGGCGATCGTAATGTGATTGACAGGAAATGGGTGTTACTGGGCGGAAACAGGGGCGTGTGGCTGAAAACGCTACCGTTTCCGGAAAAAACGCAGGAGTGGCCGGAGAAACGGTGGGAGTGCCTGGGCGAACGCTGGGTGTGTTTGTGACGTCAACCAGGAACGACAAGCACTGAAATGATCGCACAGGCAGAGTAAGTCTGGAGCTACTCTGAAACTGCTAAGTAGTTAGTAATCGCATTATTGCGAATACATCGGTCGCAATTTTAAGAAGCTAAGATTCACTCCCAGTAGGCGGCGGCTTAGCGTGTGTAACTCTGCTAAATTCGCCTTGCGACCGATCAACTCGGAATGAGGGCCATAAGGCAGTATCACTGGACTGGAATTATACGCCAGTACCACTGTAATTATACAGCAGGATCACTGGACTTATAACAGCAGGATCACTGGATTTATACGGCAGGATCACTGTAATTATATGACAGGATCACTGGAATTATACAGCAGTACCGCTGGACATATATGGTAGTATCAATGGACATATACAGCAGGATCACTGGATATATATGGCAGTACCACTGGACATATAAGGCAGCACAGGGGAACCACCACTGGACTGATGCAGGACAACACAGAACCACTGCAATGGACTGGACTTATACAGCAGCACTGGACATATGGCAGCAGAGGACACCACCACTGTAACTGGACTGATGCAGCACAACAAACCACCACTGGACTGATGCAGCACAACAAAACACCACTGGACTGGACTTATACAGCAGCACTGGACATATGGCAGCAGAGGACACAATCGCTGTGACTGGACAGATGCAGCACAAGACACAGACACTGAGGACTTTGAGGACAGAGACACGTCCTTTCTTTACACTCTTCAATGCCGGAGTGAAAATGGCGGCGACGTGCGGCTGTTTATATGGAATCCAAACCCCGTGAGAATTTGACAGCGGGATGATGACGTTTTGCCTCGTTCTGGTTTCTGAGTCAGGCGGGAAAACCCGAGCCTGACTCGGATCCAGGCTTGTGACGTGAAGTCCAGTAGGGTTCGGTTCTCTAAGAACCAAACCCGCTCATTTCTACATAAAATGCAGATGGGTGGCATAGCATAGAAAATAGGATTTTAATTACCTACCAGTAAATAATTTTCTCATAGTCCGTAGAGGATGCTGGGGTCCATTTTAGTACCATGAGGTATAGATGGGTCCCTTGGGAGCCATGGGCACTTTAAGAGTTTAATAGTGTGGGCTACCTCCTCCCTCTATGCCCCTTCTACCAGACTCAGTCTAGAAACTGTACCCAAGGAGACGGACATACTTTGAGAGAAGGAAATACACAGAGAGTGGTGGGATTCATAGCAAAAGGAAAGCCAAGCTAAGCTAAGCAACTTGAAACAATTCAGAAACGGATGAACAACAATACTTAACCAAGTAACAATGCAGGAAAACAAAGCACTGGGCGGGTGCCCAGCATCCTCTACAGACTATGAGAAAGGGATTTACTGGAAGGTAATTAAAATCCTATTTTATCTTACGTCCTAGAGGATGTACCAAAGCTCCAAGTACGGGAAGGAGAGTGCGGAGGATCCTGCAGAACAGATTGACCAAACTTTAGGTCCTCAGAGGCCAAAGTATCGAACTTGTAGAACTTAGCAAACGTGTTCGACCCTGACCAAGTAGCTGCTCAGCAAAGCTGTAACGCCGAGACACCCCGGGCAGCCACCCAGGAGGAACCCACTTTACAAGTAGAGTGGGCCTTAAAAGATCTTGGACATGGCAAGCCTGCCATAAAATAAACATGCTGGATAGTAAACCTGATCCAGCGAGAAATCTTCTGCTCAGAAGCAGGACACCCAACCTTGTTGGGATCATAAAGGCCAAACAGCACGTCCGACTTCCTGTGACGAGAAGTTCTCTTCACATAAAGTTTCAAAGCCCTCACAACATCCAAGGACTTTGAAGTAATTGAGGAGTCAGTAGCCACTGGCACCACAATAGGTTGGTTGATATGAAAAGCTGACACAACCTTTGGAAAAAAATGCTGACGCGTTCTGAGCTGAGCTCTATCTTCATGGAAAATCAAGTAGGTGCTCTTGCAGGACAATGCCCCCAATTCTGACACACGCCTAGCAGATGGCAATGCCAACAGTGTGACCACCTTTCAAGTAAGAAACTTGACATCCACCTCCTGTAAAGGCTTGAACCAATCCGATTACAGGAATGGCAGCACCACATTAAGATCCCAAGTAGGAGGCACAAAGGGTGGTTGGATGTGCATAACCCCTTTCAAAAATATCTGAACCTCAGGGAGAGCAGCCAATTGTTTTTGGAAGAAAATGGACAAGGCTGAAATCTGGACTTTTATGGAGCCCAAGCATAGGCCCACATCCACACCTGCTTACAGAAACAGGAGAAACCGTCCTAAATGAAACTTCACCTTAGGAAACTTCTTGGATTCACACCAAAACACATACTTTTTCCAAATCCGATGGTAATGTTTAGATGTTACTCGCTTCCTAGCTTGGATCAGAGTATGAATTACTTTGTTCGGAATGCCCTTCCTAGTTAAGATCTGTCGTTCAACCTCCATGCCGTCAAATATAGCAGTGGTAAGTCTTGATTAGTGAACTGCCCCTGTTGCAGAAGGTCCTCGCAAATAGGAAGAGGCCTCAGATCCTCCAGCAGTAATTCCAGAAGTTCTTCTTGGCCAGTCCGGAGCAACGAGCATCACCTGAACTCTTGTTCTTTTTATTAGTTGGAGAATCCTTGGGATGAGTGGAAGTGGAGGAAACACATACACTGACTGGAACACCCACGGAGTTACCAGAGCATCCACCGCCACTGCTTGTGGGTCTCTCAACCTGGAGCAGTACCTCTGAAGCTTTTTGTTGAGGCGAGAGGCCATCATGTCTATCTGAGGCACACCCCATCAGCTTGTTACCTTTGTGAATACCTCTGGATGGAGGCCCCATTCTCCTGGATGGAGATCGTGTCTGCTGAGGAAGTACGCTTCCCAGTTGTCCACTCCCGGAATGAAGATTGCTGACAGCACCACACGTGCCTTTCTGCCCAAGGAGAATTCTTGTTACCTCTGACATTGCCGCTCTGCTCTACGTTCCGCCCTGTCAGTTTATGTAGGACACCGCCATTACATTGTCCGACTGAACCTGAATGACCTGATCTTGTAGAAGATGTGCCACTTGTAGAAGTCCATTGTACATGGCCCTTAGTTCCAGAATGTTTATCGGAAGTATGGATTCCAGACTTGACCACTTTCCTTGGAAGTTTTCCCTTTGGGTGACTGCTCCCCAACCTCTGAGATTTGCATCCGTGGTTAGAAGGATCCAATTCTGAATCCCAAACCTGCGGCTCTGGAGAAGGTGAGAAGTTTGCAGCCACCAGAGGAGTGAAATTCTGACTTTCAGGGACAGGCATATCCGCTGGTGCATTTGAAGATGTGATACTGACCATTTGTCCAGAAGATCCAGTTGGAAGAACTGTGCATTGAATATTCCGTACTGTAGAGCCTCGTAGGAGGCAAACATCTTCTACAGAAGGCAAATGCACTGATGAACTGATACCCGGGGAGGCTTCAGGACATCCCGGACCATTGATTGGATCACCAATGCTTTCTCCACTGGTAGAAACACCCTCTGCACTTCCGTGTCGAGAATCATCCCCAGGAAAGGTAGTCTCCTTGGTGTACATTTTCTAAACCGTCTAAAATAGAGAATTGGTGATGTTGCCCATAGGAACCAATCAGATGCTGTCTATCATTTTCTAAAAGGCATTACAGAAATGATAGGTAACATCTGATTGGTTGCTTATGGTAACATCACCAATTCTCTATTTTAGAAGTTTTAGTAAATGTATCCCCTTGTCTGCTCCAAATGTGACTTTGGAAGGTTCAGGATCCACCCATGGTCCAGGAGAAAATGAGTTCAGAGAACAATGCTCTATAACAGCTTCCCCCTGGAAGATGCTTTTATCAGCAGATCGTCCAGAAATGGAATTATGTTCACTCCCTGCTTGCGGAGGAGTAGCATCATCTCTGCCATGACCTTGGTGAACAACCTCGGTGCTGTGGAGAGGCCAAATGGCAGCGCCTGGAACTGATAGTGACAGTCTAGCAGTGCAAATCTTAGATAAGCCTGGTGAGGTGGCCAGATTGAAATGTGCAGGTATGCATCCTTGATATCCAGCGATACCAGGAATTCCCCCTCTTTCAGACCTGAGATCACTGCTCTCAGAGACTCCATCTTGAATTTGAATTCCCTCAAGTAGGAGTTCAATGATTTTAGGTTTAATATTGGCCTTACCGAACCGTCCGGCCTCGGTACCACAAACAGGTTGGAGTAATAACCCTTGGTTTTAAGGTGAGGTGGAACTGGAACAATGACATTTGATTGCACCAATTTGTGAAAGGCTTCCTGTAGGATAGCACTTTCTGTCAGCAAAGCTGGTAAGCCTGATTTGAAGAATCTGTGTGGTGGGAGACCTGAAACTCCAGTCTGTACCACTGGGCAATAGTATATTTTACCCAGGGGTCTAAGCAAGAGGATGCCCAGATGTGACTGAAATCTTTTAGTCTTGCTCCCACCTGCCCGATCTCCAGGCTGGGAGGTCCACCGTCATGCGGAAGTCTTGGAGGAAGCAGAACCTGGTTTCTGTTCCTGGAAACCTGTTGGTGCAGGTTTTCTGGATTTACCCCGACCTCCTCTAAAGAAAGTGGAAGAGGGTTTGGACTTCTTAATTTTCGTGGTCCGAAAGTACTGCATTGTAGATGTAGGATAAGATTTCCTAGGTGGTGGTGTTGCTGAGGGAAGGAAGGTTAACTTACCTGCAGTTGCCGTGGAGATCCATGCATCTCCAAAGAGAGCCTGACCTGTGAAGGGTAGGTTCTCCACACTTTTCTTGGATTCTGCATCCGCAGACCATTGGTGCAGCCAGAGTCATCTCTGTGCTGAGACAGACATGGAAGAAGCCGTTGCATTAAGCATGCCAAGGTCCTTCAAAGCCTCCACCATGAAATCTGCAGAATCCTGTATGTGACGCAAAAACAATTTAATGTCACTCCTATCCAAAGTATCTAATTCCTCTAGTAATGTGCCTGACCACTTTACTATGGCTTTAGAAATCCATGCACAAGCAATAGTGGGGCTTAAAGCTACGCCTGTAGCCGTGTATAGTGATTTGAGTTTAATCTCAATTTTGCGGTCAGCTGGCTCTTTCAAAGCGGTTGAACCAGGGACAGGTAAAACCACCTTTTTAGACAACCTAGATAAAGAAGCATCTACTATAGGTGGATTTTCCCACTTTTTCCTTTCCTCTCCAGGGAAAAGAAAAGCAATGAGAACCCTTTTTGGGATCTGGAATTTTTTCTCTGGGTTTTTCCAGAATTTTTCAAACAAGGAGTTTAACTCCTTAGAAGCAGGGAAGGTAAGGGAGGATTTCTTATTTTCTGTAAAGTAAGCCTCCTCTACCTGCGCAAGTACTTTCTCAGTAATGTGTAAAATGTCCCTAATGGCCTCAATCATTAGTTGCACCCCCTTAGCAAGGGATGCATCTCCCCCCTGCATATCCCCCTCACCATCCCCAGTATTAGAGTCGGTATCCGTGTCAGCTTGCATTATCTGGGCAAGAGCACGCTTTTACGGGAATGTAGTAGGGGTCCTAGATAAGGTAGTGGAAGCGGAATACTTCAAACCCTCTACAGATTTCCTCAAAACCTGCGTTTCTTTCTCATTATGTGACATCCTAAATGAAATCTGGGATATCATTCCCCTTATAGAATCCACCCATTGGGGTTCGGACTCAGAAGGCTGAGAAGGTATATTGCAGTCCTGAATACATGGAATAGACTTGTCAGGAGAAGATACACACATGCAGCACAGGACACAGAGTCCTTAGACATGGTAATGCGAGATATACAGATTTACACTTCAGAGAGTCACAAAGTATAAGTAGCCAGCCACACAGCGCCCCAGTAGGAAGTTAATATGATAAAAGCCTGGAGCTGATCAATTAACCTTAAAAGAGTAATCAGTTCTATAATCACTCTCCCCCCCTGTCTATAACACCCTGGTACCACAGAGGTATGCTGGAGTTATGTAGAGGGCAGCGCTCCCTGTCAGCGTCTCTTACTGATGATCTGCAGGGAGAAAATGGCACTGGTGAGTGCTGTATCCGCTCTGAGGAGAAGTCCCGCCCCCTGTAATGGCGCGTCTTTCCGCACTAAGTTTTTTCTACTGGCCTGAGGTATTTTGTTGCTTCCATTGGGATTAGCTCCTGTTAGCAGTCTTTGACCAGTGTAGGGTGTTTGTGCTGGCCCAGGATGTACACCAAGTGCCGCTGAGCCTTCCGGAGCGCAGCGTGTCAGAGCTGCGCTCCGACCCTTGTGCCGCCATTCCCGCCGGCGACCCACTTCCTGTGTCGCCGGCGCTGTACTCACCACTCTTCTTTCTTCTGGCTCTGTTAAGGGGTGGTGGCCTGCAGAAGTGAGCAGTTGCCTCGTGGATTCGGGTGTTATTAAAAAAACAACAACTCAAAAACAGCTTAAATCAAAAGTTTGGGGGTAATTTTGATCCTATAGTATTATTAACCTCAATAACCATAATATCCAATCATTTCCAGTTTATTCTGAACTCCTCACACCTCACAATATTATTTTTAGTCCTAAAATTTGCACCGAGGTCGCTGGATGACTAAGCTAAGCGACCCAAGTGGGTGTCACAAACACCTGGCCCATCTAGGAGTGGCACTGCAGTGTCAGACAGGATGGCACTTAAAAAAATAGTCCCCAAACAGCACATGATGCATAGATAAATAAAAAAAGAGGTGCAAGATGGAACTGTCCTTAGGCCCTCCCACCCACCCTTATGTTGTATAAACAGGACATGCACACTTTAACAAACCCATCATTTCAGCGACAGGGTCTGTCATACGACTGTGGCTGAAATGACTGGTTTGTTTGGGCCCCCACCAAAAAAAGAAGCAATCAATGCCTCCTTGCACAAACTGGCTCTACAGAGGCAAGATGTCCACCTCATCCTCATCCCCCGATTCCTCACCCCTTTCACTGTGTTCATCCTCCTCCTCACAGAGTATTAATTCGTACCCACTGGAATCCACCATCACAGGTCCCTGTGTACTTTCTGGAGGCAATTGCTGGTAAATGTCTCCATGGAGGAATTTATTATAATTCATTTTGATGAACATCATATTCTTCACAGTTTCTGGAAGTAACCTCCTACGCCGATCGCTGACAAGGTGACCAGCTGCACTAAACAATCTTTTGGAGTACACACTGGAGGGGGGGGCAACCTAGGTAAAATAAAGCCAGTTTGTGCAAGGGCATCCAAATTGCCTCTCTTTCCTGGCAGTATACGTACGGACTGTCTGATATGCCTACTTGGATTCTTTCAATGGTGACAGAATCATATGCAGTGACAGTAGACGACATGTAAGTAATTGTTGGCAGGTCCTTCAGTCCGGACAAGATGTCAGCACTTGCTCCTGACTGGCCTGCATCACCACCAGTGGGTGGTTTTGGAAATTTTATCCTTTTCCTGGCAGCTCCAGTGGCGGTAGAAAATGAAGGAGGAGCTGATCGCGGGTCACGTTCCACTTGACTTGACAATTGTCTCACCAGCAGGTCTTTGAACATCTGCAGACTTGTGTCTGCTGGAAAGAGAGATACAACGTAGGCTTTAAACCTAGGATCGAGCACTGTGGCCAAAATTTAGTGCTCTGATTTCAACAGATTGACCTCCCGTGAATCCTGGTTAAGCGAATGAAAAGCTCCATCCACAAGTCCCACATGCCTAGCGGAATCGCTCCGTTTTAGCTCCTCCTTCAATCTCTCCAGCTGCTTCTGCAAAAGCCTGATGATGGGTATGACCTGACTTAGGCTGGCAGTGTCTGAACTGACTTCACGTGTGGCAAGTTCAAAGGGTTGGAGAACCTTGCACAACGTTGAAATCATTCTCCACTGCGCTTGAGTCAGGTGCATTCCCCCTCCTTTGCCTATATCGTAGGCAGATGTATAGGCTTAAATGGACATTTGCTGCTCCTCCATCCTCTGAAGCATATAGAGGGTTGAATTCTGGCTCTTTATATGGAATCCGAATCTCGCGTGAATCCGACAGCGGGATGATGACGTTTTCCCTCGTTCGGCTTTTCCGAATCAGTCGGGAACAACTGAGCCTGCCTCGGACCCGTATAAACCATGTGGAGTTCGGGGGGGGGGGGGGGGTTCGGTTCTCAGAGAACCGAACCCGCTCATCTCTACACTATACTACTATTTAATGTAATGGATGACAGGTTCCATCAGCCAATCAGCAGGCAGCGATGCAGAAGCTTCGTTAGCTAATTGATGCATGCGCTTTGCAGTTTAGGAAAAGTGACATCTGGTGGACAGAAAGTTGTATTACACTCTCTGGCTGTCCAGCATCTCAGTATGCTACATAAGAACAATATATTACATTAAGCGACTTAGGGGGTGATTCAGATCTGATCGCTGCTGTGCATTTTTGCGCAGCGGGAGATCAGGTCCTAACTGCGCATGCACCGCAATGAGCACGCCGTCAGACAACAACAACGGGCATCACCGGTCAGCGAAGGGATGGTACGAAAAACCCGATTGCATGGAAGAGGCAATTTTTTGGTTGCAACTGAGCGTAAAAACGCAGGCGTGTCCAAGTGTTTTTAGGGAGGGTATCTGACATCAGCTCCAGCCCCGATCAGCCTGTTCTCATCACACTGTAGGAGTAAGTCCTGAGCTGTGCAGAGACTGCACAAAGTGGATTTTCGCAGATTGGAGTACACATGGGATCGCACACTTGCATGGCAAATTTACACTCCCCCTGGTGGTGGCGACTATCCGAACACAGGACAGCAAAGTTTGCAGCCCGGCGATTAGGTCTGAATCACCCCCTTAGAACGCATGACAGTGGCACAGCATGGCGCACATAGTAGGGAGTGCTACATGGCATATGGTGCAAAGATATAGCAGGACATATCTGTATACAGTACTCAACTCTTCAGCAATGTGATCCTGAATCCTGAGCTCCAGCGGTGTATTCTTCTCCTGCATTCCCCTCTGTGGTGCTTGGAGTCATTAGCAAATATGCCCATGACATTGTTCCCAGCACTTGGCAAATATTGGTCTCATAAATCTGCTATGAATTTTAGATGACATGTTCAGTATAGCTTACAGTAATGCACACATCACATGTACTATGCCATATGAGTATCATACAAACATTAAGGCTGAAACATAACAAACATCAAACATTAAGGCTGACAGAAGACACAAAAAAATGTAGACCTGAAACTGTGACTACTTGTTAATCTAGATGCTTTTCAACATGTGTCACGCCTGTAAAATCAGTCTATGCCTAATTTTTAGAGATGTGCTATTTGGCTCTCCAGAAATCCAAAGTCACCCAAATTTTGTGTATCCAAACTGAACCAAAAACAGGTCAGGACCACCTCCCGATCGCAACTCAGATTTTAAAACTGGATTTCGAGTTTGGATTGTAAAAATTACATGATTTTAGTTGTTTTTATTAATTTTTATAGATGATTATCAATTTTTTTTCCGATTTTTAAACCGAACCAAAAACTGAATCTAACCCAAAACACTTGACAATGAATTAGAACTAATAACCAAAACATGATGATGAATTAGAGCCAAAACCAAAACACAGGGACAGTGGCATAACTACCATGGGTGCAGGGGGTGCAGCTGTTATGGGGCCTAGGCTGCTTCAAACGTCCATTGCTCCCTCTGCACCGAGTCACAGAATTCCTTCAAGGTCTGTATTTCCCCTTCACCCACCGCTGCTAAGTAAGGCCGCTGATTGCATAGCCCTGTCCCCCATTCCACCAACGCTGCAGCCGCATGGAGAACGCAGCAGGTGTGTGGCCTAATGCTGAGAAGTGACCGCCCCTATCAGAGACCTCTCCTGGAGCCAGGTAGTGCTCACCTCTCCTCCCTTCCACTCTCTCCCTAACAAACTCTCTCTTGCTCTTCTCTCCCTTTTTCTCTCTCCCTGATATTGTTTCTCTCTCTCTCCCTGATGACTCCCTGACTATCTTCCTAACACACACTCTCTTTCTTCTCTTCCTGACACTGTCTCTCTCTCTGACACTGTCTCTCTATCTCTCTCTCACCCTGACACTGTCTCTCTCCCTCTATCTCTCACCTTGACACTATCTCTCTCTCTCTCTTTGCCTGACACTGTCTCCCTCCCTTTCTCCCCCTGACACTGTCTCTCTCTCTCTCTCTCTCTCTCTCTCTCTGCCTCCCGGACAATATCTCTCTAACTGTCCCTGACACTGTCTCTCTCTCCCTGAAAGTCTCTCTCCCTGTATCTCCTCCCCCTTATCTCCCTCTGCCACCTTCTCTCTCTTCCTCTCTACCTGACACTTTCGCTCCCTAACAACTCCTTGACAACTTGTCTCTTTCTCTCTCTCTTGTTCTCTCTCTCCATCTCTGTCATTCCCTATTTCTCTCACTCTCTTCCCTATTCCTCTCTCCTTCCCTGACACTCTCTATCTATCTCTCTCTCACTCCCTCTCACTCCGATACCTGTCTTACTCTTTCCCCTTCTCTCTCTCTCCCCCTGACATTCTCTCTCTCCCTGATGCCCCCTCTCTCTCTTTCCCCTCTCATCCCTGTCTCTCTTTTTATCCCTGACACCCTCTCTTTCTTTCTCTCATTTCCTCTTTTTTCATGAAACTCTCTCTTTCTCTTTCTCTCTCTGACCCTCTCTCTCTCTTTCTTTATTTCTCTCTCTCTCTCTCTTCTTGATCCTCTCTTTCTCTCTCTCCCCATGACAGCCTTTTTGTCTCTCACTCCCCTCAGTTTCTCTCTTCTGCTCCCCTAAGGGGCATTGTAATGATGATGTCAGGGGGGGTCCTGTTAAGATTTTGCTACGGGGCCCACAAAGTTATAGTTATGCCCCTGCACAGGTGTCCGTGCACATCTTTACTAATTATGTGGGGTGATGGTTGCTATTCTGAAATTTTCACTGTGAAAGTAATCATACATCTTATCAACATCTGTACTGTCACTTCATCTACAAACACAGGAACATTCACGGTTAACAGGGTGTATAATATTGTAAAACACAGAATGGAAGTTGCTCAGTCAATTTGTTGGCCCTTCACAGGTGCATGCAAGAGAGGGGCTAATCTAGACTGCAAAAAAAAAAAAAAAATCCTTAAACTCATTGCAATGGGCCAGCAACAGAAACTTACAGTATATCCAACATGATAATAAAATGCAAAGAAGTCAGGTATATACTAGAGATGAGCGGGTTCGGTTTCTCTGAAACCGAACCCGCACGAACTTCATGTTTTTTTCACGGGTCCGAGCAGACTCGGATCCTCCCGCCTTGCTCGGTTAACCCGAGCGCGCCCGAACGTCATCATGACGCTGTCGGATTCTCGCGAGACTCTGATTCTATATAAGGAGCCGCGCGTCGCCGCCATTTTCACACGTGCATTGAGATTGATAGGGAGAGGACGTGGCTGGCGTCCTCTCCATTAGAAATTAGATTAGAAGAGAGAGAGAGATTGTGCAGAGTCAGACAGAGTTTACCACAGTGACCAGTGCAGTTGTTGTTAGTTAACTTTTATTTATTTTAATATATCCGTTCTCTGCTATATCCGTTCTCTGCCTGAAAAAAAACGATACACAGCAGCAGCCAGTCACACAGTGTGACTCAGTCTGTGTGCACTCAGCTCAGCCCAGTGTGCTGCACATCAATGTATAAAAGGCAAAGCTTATAATAATTGTGGGGGAGACTGGGGAGCACTGCAGGTTGTTATAGCAGGAGCCCCCAGGAGTACATAATATTATATTAATTTAAAATTAAACAGTGCACACTTTTGCTGCAGGAGTGCCACTGCCAGTGTGACTAGTGGTGACCAGTGCCTGACCACCAGTATAGTAGTATATTGTTGTATGTATTGTATACTATCTCTTTATCAACCAGTCTATATTAGCAGCAGACACAGTACAGTGCGGTAGTTCACGGCTGTGGCTACCTCTGTGTCGGCAGTCGGAACTCGGCAGGCAGTCCGTCCATCCATAATTGTATTACAATATATACCACCTAACCGTGGTATTTTTTTTTCTTTCTTTATACCGTCGTCATAGTGTCATACTAGTTGTTACGAGTATACTACTATCTCTTTATCAACCAGTGTACAGTGCGGTAGTTCACGGCTGTGGCTACCTCTGTGTCGGCAGTCGGCAGGCAGTCCGTCCATCCATAATTGTATTATTATTATAATATATACCACCTAACCGTGGTTTTTTTTTCATTCTTTATACCGTCATAGTGTCATACTAGTTGTTACGAGTATACTACTATCTCTTTATCAACCAGTGTACAGTGCGGTAGTTCACGGCTGTGGCTACCTCTGTGTCGGCAGTCGGCAGGCAGTCCGTCCATCCATAATTGTATTATTATTATAATATATACCACCTAACCGTGGTTTTTTTTTCATTCTTTATACCGTCGTCATAGTGTCATACTAGTTGTTACGAGTATACTACTATCTCTTTATCAACCAGTGTACAGTGCGGTAGTTCACGGCTGTGGCTACCTCTGTGTCGGCAGTCGGCAGGCAGTCCGTCCATCCATAATTGTATTATTATTATAATATATACCACCTAACCGTGGTTTTTTTTTTCATTCTTTATACCGTCGTCATAGTGTCATACTAGTTGTTACGAGTATACTACTATCTCTTTATCAACCAGTGTACAGTGCGGTAGTTCACGGCTGTGGCTACCTCTGTGTCGGCAGTCGGCAGGCAGTCCGTCCATCCATAATTGTATTATTATTATAATATATACCACCTAACCGTGGTTTTTTTTTCATTCTTTATACCGTCGTCATAGTGTCATACTAGTTGTTACGAGTATACTACTATCTCTTTATCAACCAGTGTACAGTGCGGTAGTTCACGGCTGTGGCTACCTCTGTGTCGGCAGTCGGCAGGCAGTCCGTCCATCCATAATTGTATTATTATTATAATATATACCACCTAACCGTGGTTTTTTTTTCATTCTTTATACCGTCGTCATAGTGTCATACTAGTTGTTACGAGTATACTACTATCTCTTTATCAACCAGTGTACAGTGCGGTAGTTCACGGCTGTGGCTACCTCTGTGTCGGCAGTCGGCAGGCAGTCCGTCCATCCATAATTGTATTATTATTATAATATATACCACCTAACCGTGGTTTTTTTTTCATTCTTTATACCGTCGTCATAGTGTCATACTAGTTGTTACGAGTATACTACTATCTCTTTATCAACCAGTGTACAGTGCGGTAGTTCACGGCTGTGGCTACCTCTGTGTCGGCAGTCGGCAGGTATCCAATACTAGTATCCAATCCATCCATCTCCATTGTTTACCTGAGGTGCCTTTTAGTTCTGCCTATAAAATATGGAGAACAAAAAAGTTGAGGTTCCAAAATTAGGGAAAGATCAAGATCCACTTCCACCTCGTGCTGAAGCTGCTGCCACTAGTCATGGCCGAGACGATGAAATGCCAGCAACGTCGTCTGCCAAGGCCGATGCCCAATGTCATAGTACAGAGCATGTCAAATCCAAAACACCAAATATCAGAAAAAAAAGGACTCCAAAACCTAAAATAAAATTGTCGGAGGAGAAGCGTAAACTTGCCAATATGCCATTTACCACACGGAGTGGCAAGGAACGGCTGAGGCCCTGGCCTATGTTCATGGCTAGTGGTTCAGCTTCACATGAGGATGGAAGCACTCAGCCTCTCGCTAGAAAACTGAAAAGACTCAAGCTGGCAAAAGCACCGCAAAGAACTGTGCGTTCTTCGAAATCCCAAATCCACAAGGAGAGTCCAATTGTGTCGGTTGCGATGCCTGACCTTCCCAACACTGGAGGTGAAGAGCATGCGCCTTCCACCATTTGCACGCCCCCTGCAAGTGCTGGAAGGAGCACCCGCAGTCCAGTTCCTGATAGTCAGATTGAAGATGTCAGTGTTGAAGTACACCAGGATGAGGAGGATATGGGTGTTGCTGGCGCTGGGGAGGAAATTGACCAGGAGGATTCTGATGGTGAGGTGGTTTGTTTAAGTCAGGCACCCGGGGAGACACCTGTTGTCCGTGGGAGGAATATGGCCGTTGACATGCCAGGTGAAAATACCAAAAAAATCAGCTCTTCGGTGTGGAGGTATTTCACCAGAAATGCGGACAACAGGTGTCAAGCCGTGTGTTCCCTTTGTCAAGCTGTAATAAGTAGGGGTAAGGACGTTAACCACCTCGGAACATCCTCCCTTATACGTCACCTGCAGCGCATTCATAATAAGTCAGTGACAAGTTCAAAAACTTTGGGTGACAGCGGAAGCAGTCCACTGACCAGTAAATCCCTTCCTCTTGTAACCAAGCTCACGCAAACCACCCCACCAACTCCCTCAGTGTCAATTTCCTCCTTCCCCAGGAATGCCAATAGTCCTGCAGGCCATGTCACTGGCAAGTCTGACGAGTCCTCTCCTGCCTGGGATTCCTCCGATGCATCCTTGCGTGTAACGCCTACTGCTGCTGGCGCTGCTGTTGTTGCCGCTGGGAGTCGATGGTCATCCCAGAGGGGAAGTCGTAAGCCCACTTGTACTACTTCCAGTAAGCAATTGACTGTTCAACAGTCCTTTGCGAGGAAGATGAAATATCACAGCAGTCATCCTACTGCAAAGCGGAAAACTGAGGCCTTGGCATCCTGGGTGGTGAGAAACGTGGTTCCGGTATCCATCATTACTGCAGAGCCAACTAGAGACTTGTTGGAGGTACTGTGTCCCCGGTACCAAATACCATCTAGGTTCCATTTCTCTAGGCAGGCGATACCGAAAATGTACACAGACCTCAGAAAAAGAGTCACCAGTGTCCTAAAAAATGCAGCTGTACCCAATGTCCACTTAACCACGGACATGTGGACAAGTGGAGCAGGGCAGGGTCAGGACTATATGACTGTGACAGCCCACTGGGTAGATGTATGGACTCCCGCCGCAAGAACAGCAGCGGCGGCACCAGTAGCAGCATCTCGCAAACGCCAACTCTTTCCTAGGCAGGCTACGCTTTGTATCACCGCTTTCCAGAATACGCACACAGCTGAAAACCTCTTACGGCAACTGAGGAAGATCATCGCGGAATGGCTTACCCCAATTGGACTCTCCTGTGGATTTGTGGCATCGGACAACGCCAGCAATATTGTGTGTGCATTAAATCTGGGCCAATTCCAGCACGTCCCATGTTTTGCACATACCTTGAATTTGGTGGTGCAGAATTTTTTAAAAAACGACAGGGGCGTGCAAGAGATGCTGTCGGTGGCCAGAAGAATTGCGGGACACTTTCGGCGTACAGGCACCACGTACAGAAAACTGGAGCACCACCAAAAACTACTGAACCTGCCCTGCCATCATCTGAAGCAAGAAGTGGTAACGAGGTGGAATTCAACCCTCTATATGCTTCAGAGGTTGGAGGAGCAGCAAAAGGCCATTCAAGCCTATACAATTGAGCACGATATAGTAGGTGGAATGCACCTGTCTCAAGTGCAGTGGAGAATGATTTCAACGTTGTGCAAGGTTCTGATGCCCTTTGAACTTGCCACACGTGAAGTCAGTTCAGACACTGCCATCCTGAGTCAGGTCATTCCCCTCATCAGGCTTTTGCAGAAGAAGCTGGAGGCATTGAAGAAGGAGCTAACACGGAGCGATTCCGCTAGGCATGTGGGACTTGTGGATGCAGCCCTTAATTCGCTTAACAAGGATTCACGGGTGGTCAATCTGTTGAAATCAGAGCACTACATTTTGGCCACCGTGCTCGATCCTAGATTTAAAGCCTACCTTGGATCTCTCTTTCCGGCAGACACAGGTCTGCTGGGGTTGAAAGACCTGCTGGTGACAAAATTGTCAAGTCAAGCGGAACGCGACCTGTCAACATCTCCTCCTTCACATTCTCCCGCAACTGGGGGTGCGAGGAAAAGGCTCAGAATTCCGAGCCCACCCGCTGGCGGTGATGCAGGGCAGTCTGGAGCGACTGCTGATGCTGACATCTGGTCCGGACTGAAGGACCTGACAACGATTACGGACATGTCGTCTACTGTCACTGCATATGATTCTCTCAACATTGATAGAATGGTGGAGGATTATATGAGTGACCGCATCCAAGTAGGCACGTCACACAGTCCGTACTTATACTGGCAGGAAAAAGAGGCAATTTGGAGGCCCTTGCACAAACTGGCTTTATTCTACCTAAGTTGCCCTCCCACAAGTGTGTACTCCGAAAGAGTGTTTAGTGCCGCCGCTCACCTTGTCAGCAATCGGCGTACGAGGTTACATCCAGAAAATGTGGAGAAGATGATGTTCATTAAAATGAATTATAATCAATTCCTCCGCGGAGACATTGACCAGCAGCAATTGCCTCCACAAAGTACACAGGGAGCTGAGATGGTTGATTCCAGTGGGGACGAATTGATAATCTGTGAGGAGGGGGATGTACACGGTGATATATCGGAGGGTGAAGATGAGGTGGACATCTTGCCTCTGTAGAGCCAGTTTGTGCAAGGAGAGATTAATTGCTTCTTTTTTGGGGGGGGTCCAAACCAACCCGTCATATCAGTCACAGTCGTGTGGCAGACCCTGTCACTGAAATGATGGGTTGGTTAAAGTGTGCATGTCCTGTTTTGTTTATACAACATAAGGGTGGGTGGGAGGGCCCAAGGATAATTCCATCTTGCACCTCTTTTTTCTTTTCTTTTTCTTTGCATCATGTGCTGATTGGGGAGGGTTTTTTGGAAGGGACATCCTGCGTGACACTGCAGTGCCACTCCTAGATGGGCCCGGTGTTTGTGTCGGCCACTAGGGTCGCTAATCTTACTCACACAGCTACCTCATTGCGCCTCTTTTTTTCTTTGCGTCATGTGCTGTTTGGGGAGGGTTTTTTGGAAGGGACATCCTGCGTGACACTGCAGTGCCACTCCTAGATGTGCCCGGTGTTTGTGTCGGCCACTAGGGTCGCTAATCTTACTCACACAGTCAGCTACCTCATTGCGCCTCTTTTTTTCTTTGCGTCATGTGCTGTTTGGGGAGGGTTTTTTGGAAGGGCCATCCTGCGTGACACTGCAGTGCCACTCCTAGATGGGCCCGGTGTTTGTGTCGGCCACTAGGGTCGCTTATCTTTCTCACACAGTCAGCTACCTCATTGCGCCTCTTTTTTTCTTTGCGTCATGTGCTGTTTGGGGAGGGTTTTTTGGAAGGGACATCCTGCGTGACACTGCAGTGCCACTCCTAGATGGGCCCGGTGTTTGTGTCGGCCACTAGGGTCGCTAATCTTACTCACACAGCTACCTCATTGCGCCTCTTTTTTTCTTTGCGTCATGTGCTGTTTGGGGAGGGTTTTTTGGAAGGGACATCCTGCGTGACACTGCAGTGCCACTCCTAGATGGGCCCGGTGTTTGTGTCGGCCACTAGGGTCGCTTATCTTACTCACACAGCGACCTCGGTGCAAATTTTAGGACTAAAAATAATATTGTGAGGTGTGATGTGTTCAGAATAGGCTGAAAATGAGTGTAAATTATGTTTTTTGAGGTTAATAATACTTTGGGATCAAAATTACCCCCAAATTCTATGATATAAGCTGTTTTTTAGGGTTTTTTGAAAACAACACCCGAATCCAAAACACACCCGAATCCGACAAAAATAATTCGGTGAGGTTTTGCCAAAACGCGTTCGAACCCAAAACACGGCCGCGGAACCGAACCCAAAACCAAAACACAAAACCCGAAAAATTTCAGGCGCTCATCTCTAGTATATACAGTACATTTACACAACAATATTGTAAGCCACCAGGGACGTCAGGGCATCTGCTTTGGTGGGCCTACTGTACACTACATAATAATTGAACCACCAAAATCCCAAATATACAGTGCACAATAGCAGTACACAGAACTTAAAGTTTAAGCATCCCATAGCAGTTGCTGTGGGATCTGAATAACCCCCTCTAATCGCATGACATATTTAAAATTTTAAAAGGTCTATTAAATCAGTATATGTGAAAGACCGTTGGGCTGTTATTTTGATTCTGCAACTCTGCAAATAAAAATTATATTAGACTGTGGCATTGCTGTACACACTGAGATAAATCTGTAAGATTTTGACTATATAGTCAAAATCTTAAGGAAAGTTAGTGCATATCTCAAGGTGTTAGGCAGCTTGCGATACTGATTAAATTCCAATGCGCGCTCCAGTGGAGTCGGTATTATAAGGCTAGATAGACTGTGCAGGCAAGTCAATCTTGACTATCTAGTGTACTATCTAGTACAAAGTATAGTAAAAATTGGCACTTAGAATCGTACATAGACAAAATCGAAGGTATAGATAGTCAAAATCTGTACTGTCTGTGCTATCTGGGCTCTGGGAGAGTTCAAGGGAAATCGCATAGTCAAAATTGGGCATAGCAAGGATCTCACCGTGTGTACACACCTTAAGTCCTAACCCTTTGCAAATATTGGTCTCATAAATGTACTATAACTTAAAAATTTCATTTTTTTTTTATAATTTATGGTAATGCACACATCACATGTACTATGTCATAATAGTATCCCTCCCTGTGTACATTAAAGGCCTGATTCACAGACACATGCTAACTGCTCACAATAGTGATGTTCACATAGTTAAGAGATTATTTGCAACTGCGTATCCCAAAACCCTTTACGGCACATACATTACCCTGTGTGTTAGCACAAAAGTGCTATTGCGTATGGGGCCGATGGTATCATAGATGACAAGGGAAAATTATGGGTATTTAAGGGGAGTGTCTGGGATGTGGCCTAACGTGAACACAATAAAATCCATTGCATGGGCATGTTATGTGAATGTTACAGGTATGTCAGAGAAAGTGGCGGTATTCTCAGTTGCATAGCTGCAGCCTCAGAGGCCATGTTTAGATGGAGACTCTCAGCAGCCATAGGTGCATGGGATGTTGTGTCAAGAATGTGCATAGACACTAAAGTGGGTATTTTGTGCTTGTGCATTCGAGTACACCATAATACACAAGAGGTAGGCTGAAACTATCATTTGCTTATTATTGCAGCCGCAATTCCGCATGCATTTGCACAAGTGCACACACAGTGCAGAAATGCAATTCTTCTTTACCTGCACTTTGTCACGCTCGGCGTAAGTTGGGGTTCCGACAACCGAGTTTTTGGCTGAAGGGATAGCTACCTGTGAGGAGAGTAAACGAGGTGGATGAATTTAATTCCTCCTCATGGGATGGAAGCAAAACTAAGTGTTAACTTTGGCTGGAGGGCGTAAAGAAAAGGAGGACTCCATAGGAAGATAATTGTAGTTTTAATGAATAATCAGGCTGTACACGAATATTGGAGAAATAGAAGAAACTGGAAGAATTAGAGTCTATGGTTAAATGACTTGAAGAGTGAAGCTGAAGAACTCTGGTAAAGAACTGAAGGCTGTGTTTTATGATTAAAAGACGAGGCTGAAGAACTTGGACTTTAAAGAAATGAAGACTGTGGTTTGTGATTGAAAGATGAGGTTGAAGAACTTGGACTTTGAAGAAATGAAGACTGTGGTTTGTGATTGAAAGATGAGGTTGAAGAACTTGGACTTTGAAGAAATGAAGACTGTGGTTTGTGATTGAAAGACAAGGCTTAAGAACTTGGACTTTGAAGAAAGGAAGACGTCTGCGGGAACCGCCGTTAGCACCTGGAGTTCCTCTACGACCTGGGACTCCGTGAGCACTTCCATGAGTGGCAACAGACTTAGACAGCAGGACTGCAGCAGCGTCTAGGTAACCGATAGATGAGAGCAACCAGGACCAGGGAACCAGAAGTAACCTGGGAGCACCGAGCTGGAGAACCTTTCACAAGGAGGTAACTTGAAGCACTGGCACTCTCCCTCTGAGCCCGCCCCCTTTTGTAAGGGGAGAACACGCAGGATTGGCTGGACACAGATTGGGAACTTCATTGTTAATACTCTGGTCTCCAACATGGCTGCCCCCCGCACAGGAGACATACATACTTAGCTGCATACGAAATACATTACTAATGTGCGGCATTATGTGTATAAGGTGTACTACAGTACTTTGTGATGTAACATATAGAAAGGGCACTAATGTGTGGTCTAATGTGAATAAAGAGCAATATGGTGTGGTATAATGTGAATAAGGGGCACTACTATGAGGAGTAACATGGTACTACTGTGTGATGTAACGTGAATTAGGGATACTATTGCATGATATAATGTGAATAAAGTTGCAGTACTGTGTGGCGGAATTTCAACTGGGGGTATTATTGTGTGGCCATGCCCCTTCCCAGCAAGAACATGTACCATTTTGGGCTTCGCACCGAATGTGCACACTTTTCCTTTTTAAAATATAGGGGTTAGGAACCTCAAAATGAGGACTGCTATGGGTGAGGGGTGATGGTACTGGGAAAGGGGTACAAGGTCAGAGGTGGAACTAGCATCTGTGCTAGGGGGCACCAGCCAAAATCTTGCCTAGGGCATCATATTGGCTAGGGCCAGCTCTGACCACACCATAGTGCCTCCACTACATATTGTGCCACAATACAGTGCCTCCAGTTCATATGCCACACCATAGTGCCTCCACTTCATATTTTGCCACATTACAGTGCCTCCAGTTCATATGCCACACCATAGTGCTTCCACTTCATATTTTGCCACATTACAGTGCCTCCAGTTCATATGCCACACCATAGTGCCTCCACTTCATATTTGGCCACATTACAGTGCCTCCAGTTCATATGCCATACCATAGTGCCTCCACTTCATATTTTGCCACATTACAGTGCCTCCAGTTCATATGCCACACCATAGTGCCTCCACTCATATTTTGCCACATTACAGTGCCTCCAGTTCATATGCCACACCATAGTGCCTCCACTCATATCTTGCCACATTACAGTGCCTCCAGTTCATATGCCACACCATAATGCCTCCACTTCATATTGTGCCACAATATGTAACATTATAATTAGAGATGAGCGCCTGAAATTTTTCGGGTTTTGTGTTTTGGTTTTGGGTTCGGTTCCGCGGCCGTGTTTTGGGTTCGACCGCGTTTTGGCAAAACCTCACCGAATTTTTTTTGTCGGATTCGGGTGTGTTTTGGATTCGGGTGTTTTTTTAAAAAAACACTAAAAAACAGCTTAAATCATAGAATTTGGGGGTCATTTTGATCCCATATTATTATTAACCTCAAAAACCATAATTTCCACTCATTTTCAGTCTATTCTGAATACCTCACACCTCACAATATTATTTTTAGTCCTAAAATTTGCACCAAGGTCGCTGGATGACTAAGCTAAGCGACACTAGTGGCCGACACAAACACCTGGCCCATCTAGGAGTGGCACTGCAGTGTCACGCAGGATGTCCCTTCCAAAAAACCCTCCCCAATCAGCACATGACGCAAAGAAAAAAAGAGGCGCAATGAGGTAGCTGACTGTGTGAGTAAGATAAGCGACCCTAGTGGCCGACACAAACACCGGGCCCATTTAGGAGTGGCACTGCAGTGTCACGCAGGATGTCCCTTCCAAAAAACCCTCCCCAATCAGCACATGACGCAAAGAAAAAAAGAGGCGCAATGAGGTAGCTGACTGTGTGAGTAAGATTAGCGACCCTAGTGGCCGACACAAACACCGTGCCCATTTAGGAGTGGCACTGCAGTGTCACGCAGGATGTCCCTTCCAAAAAACCCTCCCCAATCAGCACATGACGCAAAGAAAAAAAGAGGCGCAATGAGGTAGCTGACTGTGTGAGTAAGATTAGTGACCCTAGTGGCCGACACAAACACCGGGCCCATTTAGGAGTGGCACTGCAGTGTCACGCAGGATGTCCCTTCCAAAAAACCCTCCCCAATCAGCACATGACGCAAAGAAAAAAAGAGGCGCAATGAGGTAGCTGACTGTGTGAGTAAGATTAGCGACCCTAGTGGCCGACACAAACACCGGGCCCATTTAGGAGTGGCACTGCAGTGTCACGCAGGATGTCCCTTCCAAAAAAACCTCCCCAATCAGCACATGACGCAAAGAAAAAAAGAGGCGCAATGAGGTAGCTGACTGTGTGAGTAAGATTAGCGACCCTAGTGGCCGACACAAACACCGTGCCCATTTAGGAGTGGCACTGCAGTGTCACGCAGGATGTCCCTTCCAAAAAACCCTCCCCAATCAGCACATGACGCAAAGAAAAAAAGAGGCGCAATGAGGTAGCTGACTGTGTGAGTAAGATTAGTGACCCTAGTGGCCGACACAAACACCGGGCCCATTTAGGAGTGGCACTGCAGTGTCACGCAGGATGTCCCTTCCAAAAAACCCTCCCCAATCAGCACATGACGCAAAGAAAAAAAGAGGCGCAATGAGGTAGCTGACTGTGTGAGTAAGATTAGCGACCCTAGTGGCCGACACAAACACCGGGCCCATTTAGGAGTGGCACTGCAGTGTCACGCAGGATGTCCCTTCCAAAAAACCCTCCCCAATCAGCACATGACGCAAAGAAAAAAAGAGGCGCAATGAGGTAGCTGACTGTGTGAGTAAGATTAGCGACCCTAGTGGCCGACACAAACACCGTGCCCATTTAGGAGTGGCACTGCAGTGTCACGCAGGATGTCCCTTCCAAAAAACCCTCCCCAATCAGCACATGACGCAAAGAAAAAAAGAGGCGCAATGAGGTAGCTGACTGTGTGAGTAAGATTAGTGACCCTAGTGGCCGACACAAACACCGGGCCCATTTAGGAGTGGCACTGCAGTGTCACGCAGGATGTCCCTTCCAAAAAACCCTCCCCAATCAGCACATGACGCAAAGAAAAAAAGAGGCGCAATGAGGTAGCTGACTGTGTGAGTAAGATTAGCGACCCTAGTGGCCGACACAAACACCGGGCCCATTTAGGAGTGGCACTGCAGTGTCACGCAGGATGTCCCTTCCAAAAAAACCTCCCCAATCAGCACATGACGCAAAGAAAAAAAGAGGCGCAATGAGGTAGCTGACTGTGTGAGTAAGATTAGCGACCCTAGTGGCCGACACAAACACCGGGCCCATTTAGGAGTGGCACTGCAGTGTCACGCAGGATGTCCCTTCCAAAAAACCCTCCCCAATCAGCACATGACGCAAAGAAAAAAAGAGGCGCAATGAGGTAGCTGACTGTGTGAGTAAGATTAGCGACCCTAGTGGCCGACACAAACACCGGGCCCATTTAGGAGTGGCACTGCAGTGTCACGCAGGATGTCCCTTCCAAAAAACCCTCCCCAATCAGCACATGACGCAAAGAAAAAAAGAGGCGCAATGAGGTAGCTGACTGTGTGAGTAAGATTAGCGACCCTAGTGGCCGACACAAACACCGGGCCCATTTAGGAGTGGCACTGCAGTGTCACGCAGGATGTCCCTTCCAAAAAACCCTCCCCAATCAGCACATGACGCAAAGAAAAAAAGAGGCGCAATGAGGTAGCTGACTGTGTGAGTAAGATTAGCGACCCTAGTGGCCGACACAAACACCGGGCCCATTTAGGAGTGGCACTGCAGTGTCACGCAGGATGTCCCTTCCAAAAAACCCTCCCCAATCAGCACATGACGCAAAGAAAAAAAGAGGCGCAATGAGGTAGCTGACTGTGTGAGTAAGATTAGCGACCCTAGTGGCCGACACAAACACCGGGCCCATTTAGGAGTGGCACTGCAGTGTCACGCAGGATGTCCCTTCCAAAAAACCCTCCCCAAACAGCACATGACGCAAAGAAAAATAAAAGAAAAAAGAGGTGCAAGATGGAATTGTCCTTGGGCCCTCCCACCCACCCTTATGTTGTATAAACAAAACAGGACATGCACACTTTAACCAACCCATCATTTCAGTGACAGGGTCTGCCACACGACTGTGACTGATATGACGGGTTGGTTTGTACCCCCCCCCAAAAAAGAAGCAATTAATCTCTCCTTGCACAAACTGGCTCTACAGAGGCAAGATGTCCACCTCATCATCACCCTCCGATATATCACCGTGTACATCCCCCTCCTCACAGATTATCAATTCGTCCCCACTGGAATCCACCCTCTCAGCTCCCTGTGTACTTTGTGGAGGCAATTGCTGCTGGTCAATGTCTCCGCGGAGGAATTGATTATAATTCATTTTAATGAACATCATCTTCTCCACATTTTCTGGATGTAACCTCGTACGCTGATTGCTGACAAGGTGAGCGGCGGCACTAAACACTCTTTCGGAGTACACACTTGTGGGAGGGCAACTTAGGTAGAATAAAGCCAGTTTGTGCAATGGCCTCCAAATTGCCTCTTTTTCCTGCCAGTATAAGTATGGACTGTGTGACGTGCCTACTTGGATGCGGTCACTCATATAATCCTCCACCATTCTTTCAATGGTGAGAGAATCATATGCAGTGACAGTAGACGACATGTCCGTAATCGTTGTCAGGTCCTTCAGTCCGGACCAGATGTCAGCATCAGCAGTCGCTCCAGACTGCCCTGCATCACCGCCAGCGGGTGGGCTCGGAATTCTGAGCCTTTTCCTCGCACCCCCAGTTGCGGGAGAATGTGAAGGAGGAGATGTTGACAGGTAGCGTTCCGCTTGACTTGACAATTTTCTCACCAGCAGGTCTTTCAACCCCAGCAGACTTGTGTCTGCCGGAAAGAGAGATCCAAGGTAGGCTTTAAATCTAGGATCGAGCACGGTGGCCAAAATGTAGTGCTCTGATTTCAACAGATTGACCACCCGTGAATCCTTGTTAAGCGAATTAAGGGCTCCATCCACAAGTCCCACATGCCTAGCGGAATCGCTCCATGTTAGCTCCTCCTTCAATGTCTCCAGCTTCTTCTGCAAAAGCCTGATGAGGGGAATGACCTGACTCAGGCTGGCAGTGTCTGAACTGACTTCACGTGTGGCAAGTTCAAAGGGCATCAGAACCTTGCACAACGTTGAAATCATTCTCCACTGCGCTTGAGACAGGTGCATTCCACCTCCTATATCGTGCTCAATTGTATAGGCTTGAATGGCCTTTTGCTGCTCCTCCAACCTCTGAAGCATATAGAGGGTTGAATTCCACCTCGTTACCACTTCTTGCTTCAGATGATGGCAGGGCAGGTTCAGTAGTTTTTGGTGGTGCTCCAGTCTTCTGTACGTGGTGCCTGTACGCCGAAAGTGTCCCGCAATTTTTCTGGCCACCGACAGCATCTCTTGCACGCCCCTGTCGTTTTTTAAATAATTCTGCACCACCAAATTCAAGGTATGTGCAAAACATGGGACGTGCTGGAATTTGCCCATATTTAATGCACACACAATATTGCTGGCGTTGTCCGATGCCACAAATCCACAGGAGAGTCCAATTGGGGTAAGCCATTCCGCGATGATCTTCCTCAGTTGCCGTAAGAGGTTTTCAGCTGTGTGCGTATTCTGGAAACCGGTGATACAAAGCGTAGCCTGCCTAGGAAAGAGTTGGCGTTTGCGAGATGCTGCTACTGGTGCCGCCGCTGCTGTTCTTGCGGCGGGAGTCCATACATCTACCCAGTGGGCTGTCACAGTCATATAGTCCTGACCCTGCCCTGCTCCACTTGTCCACATGTCCGTGGTTAAGTGGACATTGGGTACAACTGCATTTTTTAGGACACTGGTGAGTCTTTTTCTGACGTCCGTGTACATTCTCGGTATCGCCTGCCTAGAGAAGTGGAACCTAGATGGTATTTGGTAACGGGGGCACACTGCCTCAATAAATTGTCTAGTTCCCTGTGAACTAACGGCGGATACCGGACGCACGTCTAACACCAACATAGTTGTCAAGGCCTCAGTTATCCGCTTTGCAGCAGGATGACTGCTGTGATATTTCATCTTCCTCGCAAAGGACTGTTGAACAGTCAATTGCTTACTGGAAGTAGTACAAGTGGGCTTACGACTTCCCCTCTGGGATGACCATCGACTCCCAGCAGCAACAACAGCAGCGCCAGCAGCAGTAGGCGTTACACGCAAGGATGCATCGGAGGAATCCCAGGCAGGAGAGGACTCGTCAGAATTGCCAGTGACATTGCCTGCAGGAATATTGGCATTCCTGGGGAAGGAGGAAATTGACACTGAGGGAGTTGGTGGGGTGGTTTGCGTGAGCTTGGTTACAAGAGGAAGGGATTTACTGGTCAGTGGACTGCTTCCGCTGTCACCCAAAGTTTTTGAACTTGTCACTGACTTATTATGAATGCGCTGCAGGTGACGTATAAGGGAGGATGTTCCGAGGTGGTTAACGTCCTTACCCCTACTTATTATAGCTTGACAAAGGGAACACACGGCTTGACACCTGTTGTCCGCATTTCTGTTGAAATAGTTCCACACCGAAGAGCTGATTTTTTTGGTATTTTCACCAGGCATGTCAACGGCCATATTCCTCCCACGGACAACAGGTGTCTCCCCGGGTGCCTGATTTAAACAAACCACCTCACCATCAGAATCCTCCTGGTCAATTTCCTCCCCAGCGCCAGCAACACCCATATCCTCCTCATCCTGGTGTACTTCAACACTGACATCTTCAATCTGACTATCAGGAACTGGACTGCGGGTGCTCCTTCCAGCACTTGCAGGGGGCGTGCAAATGGTGGAAGGCGCATGCTCTTCACGTCCAGTGTTGGGAAGGTCAGGCATCGCAACCGACACAATTGGACTCTCCTTGTGGATTTGGGATTTCGAAGAACGCACAGTTCTTTGCGGTGCTACTGCTTTTGCCAGCTTGAGTCTTTTCATTTTTCTAGCGAGAGGCTGAGTGCCTCCATCCTCATGTGAAGCTGAACCACTAGCCATGAACATAGGCCAGGGCCTCAGCCGTTCCTTGCCACTCCGTGTGGTAAATGGCATATTGGCAAGTTTACGCTTCTCCTCCGACAATTTTATTTTAGGTTTTGGAGTCCTTTTTTTACTGATATTTGGTGTTTTGGATTTGACATGCTCTGTACTATGACATTGGGCATCGGCCTTGGCAGACGACGTTGCTGGCATTTCATCGTCTCGGCCATGACTAGTGGCAGCAGCTTCAGCACGAGGTGGAAGTGGATCTTGATCTTTCCCTAATTTTGGAACCTCAACATTTTTGTTCTCCATATTTTAATAGGCACAACTAAAAGGCACCTCAGGTAAACAATGGAGATGGATGGATACTAGTATACAATTATGGACGGACTGCCGAGTGCCGACACAGAGGTAGCTACAGCCGTGAACTACCGTACTGTGTCTGCTGCTAATATAGACTGGTTGATAAAGAGATGTCGTAGTATGTATGTATGAAGAAGAAAGAAAAAAAAACCACGGTTAGGTGGTATACAATTATGGACGGACTGCCGAGTGCCGACACAGAGGTAGCCACAGCCGTGAACTACCGTACTGTACTGTGTCTGCTGCTAATATAGACTGGTTGATAAAGAGATGTCGTAGTATGTATGTATGAAGAAGAAAGAAAAAAAAACCACGGGTAGGTGGTATACAATTATGGACGGACTGCCGAGTGCCGACACAGAGGTAGCCACAGCCGTGAACTACCGTACTGTACTGTGTCTGCTGCTAATATAGACTGGTTGATAAAGAGATGTAGTAGTATGTATGTATAAAGAAGAAAGAAAAAAAAACCACGGGTAGGTGGTATACAATTATGGACGTACTGCCGAGTGCCGACACAGAGGTAGCCACAGCCGTGAACTACCGTACTGTACTGTGTCTGCTGCTAATATAGACTGGTTGATAAAGAGATGTCGTAGTATGTATGTATGAAGAAGAAAGAAAAAAAAACCACGGTTAGGTGGTATACAATTATGGACGGACTGCCGAGTGCCGACACAGAGGTAGCCACAGCCGTGAACTACCGTACTGTACTGTGTCTGCTGCTAATATAGACTGGTTGATAAAGAGATGTCGTAGTATGTATGTATAAAGAAGAAAGAAAAAAAAACCACGGTTAGGTGGTATACAATTATGGACGGACTGCCGAGTGCCGACACAGAGGTAGCCACAGCCGTGAACTACCGTACTGTACTGTGTCTGCTGCTAATATAGACTGGTTGATAAAGAGATGTAGTAGTATGTATGTATAAAGAAGAAAGAAAAAAAAACTACGGGTAGGTGGTATACAATTATGGATGGACTGCCGAGTGCCGACACAGAGGTAGCTACAGCCGTGAACTACCGTACTGTGTCTGCTGCGACTGGATGATAAATAATGATATAAAATATATATATATATCACTACTGCAGCCGGACAGGTATATATATTATATAATGACGGACCTGCTGGACACTGTCAGCAGAATGAGTTTTTTATAGAATAAAAAAAAAAACACCACACAAGTGAAGTCACACGACGAGTGTTTAACTTTTTCAGGCAATCACAATATAGTATACTACTAACTATACTGGTGGTCAGTGTGGTCAGGTCACTGGTCAGTCACACTGGCAGTGGCACTCCTGCAGCAAAAGTGTGCACTGTTTAATTTTAATATAATATGTACTCCTGGCTCCTGCTATAACCTATAACTGGCACTGCAGTGCTCCCCAGTCTCCCCCACAATTATAAGCTGTGTGAGCTGAGCACAGTCAGATATATAATATATACATAGATGATGCAGCACACTGGGCTGAGCAGTGCACACAGATATGGTATGTGACTGTCTTGTACTCCTGGCTCCTGCTATAACCTATAACTGGCACTGCAGTGCTCCCCAGTCTCCCCCACAATTATAAGCTGTGTGAGCTGAGCACAGTCAGATATATAATATATACATAGATGATGCAGGCATGCAGCACACTGGGCTGAGCAGTGCACACAGATATGGTATGTGACTGAGTCACTGTGTGTACCGTTTTTTTCAGGCAGAGAACGGATATATTAAATAAAACAACTGCACTGCTGGTGGTCACTGTGGTCAGTCACTAAACTCTGCACTCTCTTCTACAGTATCAGCCTCAGGTCAATCTCTCTCTCTCTCTCCTAATCTAAATGGAGAGGACGCCAGCCACGTCCTCTCCCTATCAATCTCAATGCATGTGTGAAAATGGCGGCGACGCGCGGCTCCTTATATAGAATCCGAGTCTCGCGAGAATCCGACAGCGCCATGATGACGTTCGGGCGCGCTTGGGTTAACCGAGCAAGGCGGGAAGATCCGAGTCGCTCGGACCCGTGAAAAAAAACATGAAGTTCGTGCGGGTTCGGATTCAGAGAAACCGAACCCGCTCATCTCTAATTATAATGCCATCCAGTTAATTTTATACAATATTACATTAAGCAGGTCCAGGGGCATACCCACTGTAGATATATTAAAGGCCCAAAGGTAAAAGTCTGGAAGGGTCCCTATTTACCCCTATGGTGAAAAATGTATATAACAAGTGTGACAGCGAAGATAGGCCCATCTCAGCTCTGTGCCCAATATCAGCTGCTCTCCCTGCACCTATGGTATCTATGCCCAAGGATATAGGTAAGTGTAATCCTGCCACTCATGTATATTTACGCATCATTGAGTATATTGTGTACTTTTTTCATTCTTCAAAAACTATCATTGTGTCATCTGGAATAAGTCACAAAAGCAGAAACTCATAGGGGTAAGATTCAAATGTTTGAAAAGTCAGTTGGGAGTCTGTTTTTTCCTATCTAATAGACAGGAAAAAACAGACACCCAACCGACTTTTCAAACATTTGAATCTCCCCCAAAGTATGTTGTTTTTTTTTTAAATATTTTCATTTTCTCTTTTGACAGAAGTGTAAAAATCCACCATAAAGTGATGGCTACATCACTACTGTATGTATAGAGTGTGCTATTGTTTCTTCTTCTATGGTGATACAATCAGGGCTGGTTCTTGCCCTTGTGGCGCCCCAGGCAAAATGATAGGGACGTGGCTTCATACGGGGCGTGGTCAGTTACGCCCCCATTTGTGCCCCCTGTAGCGCCGCTGGAAGATAAAAAAAAAGTATACTTACTATCCCCGCTCCTGATTCCAGACCGCTGCAGAATACCGCCGGCGCCGCTCCTCTCCTCGGATCAGCATAGACACTAGAGGTCAATTATGACCCCTAGTGTCTGTACCACAATGCTGTGCGGTGCGCGATGACGTCATCGCGCACCACACAACAAAGATCCCCTCCACGAAGGGAAACTAGATGCATAGCGTCTGGTTCCCTTCACAGCGGGGGACCAACGGGGGGGGGGGGGGCACAGCGGCGGGGGGCATGGCGGGTGGCACAGCAGGGGGGGCAGCGGGGGCACAGTAGCGGATCTTTCCATGGTGCGGCGCCCTCCGGACGGTGCTTGCACCCTCCGGATGGTGCCGGTGCCCTCAGGAAGGCGGCGCCCCAGGCAAAAGTCCTGCTTGCCCATGGCAAGAACCACTACTGGATACAATGGTCCCCTACAGAATATTTCATAAAGTTGTTTTTTACACACAAACGTAACACCTGTTTCAGGTTATTGTACAGTATTTAGCACAATCGCTTTGCTTTAAGCTTTTTGAACAGTGCACTGTGGGCCTGATGCAGAGGTTCATGCAATGGAAACACAGGGGGTAATTCAGACCTGATCACTAGGCTGCATTTTCTCACAGCCTGTGATCAGGTCCGAACTGCGCATACGTATGCATCGCAATGTACAGGCACGACAGGTGGCAACAACGGGTACCTCCTGCCCTGCGACGGGATTCTGTGAGTAATCCGAGCGCACGGGCGTACACAAGGCGATTGACAGGAAGAAGGCATTTGTGGGTGACAACTGACCGTTTTCAGGGAGTGGTTGGAAAAACGCAGGCATGTCAAAGCGTTTGCAGGGCGGGTGTCTGACGTCAATTCCGGTCCCGGACTGGCTGATGTGATCGCAGCGGCTGACTAAGTCCTGGGCTGCGCAGAGACTGCACAAGATCTGTTCGTACAGCTCTGCTACACATGCGATCGCACACTTGCACAGCTAAAATACACTCCCCCTGTAGTCGGCGACTATCTGATCAAAGCAGTGCAAAAATCGCTTACCAGCGATCAGGTCTGAATTAGGCCCACAGAGCAGATGTTTAGGTATTTGAGCGGCTATTTGCAATAGCGCATGCGCAGAAAGTTCAGAACGCCACCTACAGAGCATGTGTTACACAGAGTGTATGAGTAAAGGCGCTATTACGATAAGGGCACACAGTATCAGGTGACAAAGTGATTGGGTGTGCTGGGTTGTAACTGGGAGGTGGCCTGAAGTGAACACAACAAAATGCATCTCATGGGCGTGTTATTGGAGTGTTACAGTTGTGTCAGCGATAGCAGCTGCATTCCAAGGTTCACAGCCACAGAGGCCATGGTCAGATGGAGACACTGCTACTGCCACAGTGCTGGTGCATATGTCGATGGTGCGCCAATGGCGGTGTGTTCAGAACCACTGGCAGTGTTACAGCGTTTATGGGCACAGTAAGTGGGAATCTTGGGGCTTGTATAGCCAGAAACAGGCATCTACACCAGGGGAGGCAGAAACACTGGCTTATCTATAATGGGTGCAGTGTGAGTGGTGCACACGGGCCCCTGGGTCCGGAGGGGACCCACACCACACACACTGCACCCATTTCTTCTATACTTCTATACTCACCTTTCCGGCATCCATCGGTGACTGTGTGTGGGCCCCCTCCTCTCCAGTAGCTGTCACCGCCTCTGCTAGTGCACTGAGCACTAGAGACTCTGGTGCAGTGGCCATTTTTTCAGAGTCCTGCGCATGCGCTGCAGACTCTGGCACTGTGCCAGAGTCTCAGCGCTGAGAACACTAACAGCGGCGGTGACGGCTACGGGAGAGCAGGGGGCCCACAAAAGGAGTCTGCACATGGGTCTTGTCCTCTCTAGAAACACCTCTGACCGTGTGTATATATATATATATATATATATATATATTAGAGATGTGTGGCGGGCACTTTTTGTGCTTTTTGTTTTGGTTTTGGATCTGGATCCTCACTCGGGTTTTGGATCTGGATTGGTTTTGCCAAAATCACCCTTTCAGATTTTGGTTTTGGTTTTGGATCTGGATGATTTAAAAAAAAACAACACAAAAACAGCTAAAATCACATAATTTGGGGGTAATTTTGATCCTACGGTATTATTAACCTCAATAACATTCATTTCCACTCATTTCCAGTCTATTATGAACACCTCACACCTCACAATATTGTTTTTAGGCCAAAAGGTTGCACCGAGGTCGCTGGATGACTTTGCTAAGCGACACAAGTGTGCGGCACAAACACCTGGCCCATCTAGGAGTGGCACTACAGTGGCAGACAGGATGGCACTTTTAAAAACTAGGCCCCAAACAGCTCATCATGAAAAGAAGAAAAAGAGGTGCAAAGAGTTAGCTGAATGACTTTGCTAAGCGACACAAGTGTGCGGCACAAACACCTTGACCATCTAGGAGTGGCACGCAGTGGCTGAATGTCAAAAGTGGCCCGAATTTTTTTGGGCCACCGACAGCATCTCCTGCACGACCTTGTCATTTAAAAAAAAAAATTCTGTACCACCAAATTAATTGTATGTGCAAAACATGGGACGTGCTTGAATTTGCCCAGATGTAATACCCCTGAACTTATACAGCTGCACAACTGGACTGGACTTATACGGCAGTACCCCTGGACTTATACGGCAGTACCCCTGAACTTATATGTCTGCACCTCTGGACTGGACTTATATGGCAGTACCCCTGGACTTATACGGCAGTACCCCAGGACTTATACGGCAGTACCACTGGACTTATACGGTAGTACCCCTGAACTTATACGACTGCACCACTGGACTGGACTTATACAGCAGTACCCCTGGACTTATACGGCAGTTCACCTGAACTTATACGGCAGCACCACTGGACTGGACTTATACAGCAGTACCCCTGGACTTTTACGGAAGTATCCCTGGACTTATACGGCAGCACCACAGGACTTATGGCAGCACAGGACACCACCACTGGACTTATGGCAGCACAGGATACCACCACTGGACTGATGCAGCACAGCACCACTGCACTGGAATTATCCAGCAGCAGCACTGGAGTTATGGCAGCACAGGACACCACCACTGGACTTATGACAACACAGGACACCACCACTGGACTGATGCAGCACAAGACAGCACTGGAATGACACATAAGAGCAGGTTGCCACCCCACGCACCACACCACTTTTCCGCACAGACACTGAGGAGACACGTCCTCTCGCTACACTCTCCATGACTGGAGTGAAGATGGCGGCAAGGCATGGCTCTTTATATGTGTGAAGATATCGGGTTCCAAATCACTCAAGCTTGGTGGTAGATGAAAAACCAACTGGGGTTTATTGACAGAATAGGTTATAACACAGTTCAGCACACTTCTGTAATCCAATTTAACATGACGATTCCCTCTTGGAACTCCTGACAGAACATTACTTCTTAGCCAGTTTAGCGTAAAAAATTGCTCCTGCAGATCTACTCTGATTTATGTGAAACTTTTGTGCATCCTTCCATTGGATGTATTAGAGAGAAAAAAAAATATTAAAGTGAATGTCACGGGAACACATAAAAAAAAAAGGTTGGCACTTCCTTCCCATTGGTGTTGGTTTATGCCGAAGGGGACTCGGACGCTCATGTAATTGCATTTCAAAGGCATGGTATTTTCCATCGTCTCCCCCTACCCCCATCGCCCTTCCCCCCTGGGAGCCTGCATGGGTCATGCAGTAGACAGGGAGGGAATTCAGGTCCTGTGCAATACACAAACGCCGAAGATCTACAGTACTGTTTTGCTCAGTTAGTTGCGTCAGAATACACTAATTTCTACTCATTGCCACTGTGTAGTTGCATTTTGTGTAAAGAATCGCTCCTGCAGATCTACTCTGATTTATGTGAAACTTGTGTACACCCTTCCATTGACTGTCTTACAATGAAAATAAAATAATACAGTATATTATTACAATAAAAAAAAAAAAAAGAAGGCACATCAGGTCTCGAACCCTGGACCCCCAGCATGGGAGGTGGGAGCCTTCATCGCTAGCCCACGATGCCTCATGAGAGATTCCCAATTTCATGTGTAAAAGTACAGCAAACAGCGCCCGGCCTCCTCCCCATTGGTGTTGGTTTATGCCTTAGGGGACTCGGATGCTCACATTTGTAAAGCACAGTATTTTCCACCGCCTCCCGCTAGCCCACCATTCCCATTATGCCTTAGGGAACTCAGACGCTCACGTACTGTACATGTATTTTAAAAGCACGGTGTTTATACATTGTACTGTACATTCTTCCTTTTACACAATTAGTTGCGTCTCCATACACATACAGTACGCTACAGTAGGTCACCATCTTTTTCCACCGCCTCCCGTTACGCCTACAGTATTAACATTACAGTCATCACTGACCAATTGCCAGAGCTGTAGATCAATCCGCCACTATACTGTACGATCGAAAGTACTGGATTAGTGGAGCATTAGCCACCCAGTGGTGGAGATGTGTAATGCATGCTGAGTATCTAGAACCGCCTCAACGCGCCTGCCTGTGATTAAACTCAGCTATCGCCTTAGCATGACTAAACGTCCGTCTAGGCGGAGAATCAGTCAAGATAAAGGTGGCTGCATCTGTACTTCCTCTGCCTCTGGCGCATCAGGAAATTAGTCCCCCTCCCTCTCTCAAAATGATTCGTGGCACACCGCCACCCGCGACACGGCAGGTTGGGCACCTGGGAATGGCCGTCTTACCGGTGTACAGTCTCGTAGTAAATGCCCCACCTGGTCACAGTTGTAGCAGCACCAGCTTCCAGGTGACGCTGGTCCCAGAGGCCTTGAATTTCTGGCTAGGGAAGCTGGGGTATGTATTGGGGCCGGCCAGTGAGGGGGCAATGGTAGATCACAATCCTGCTGGGCCTGTCGGAGGGTTGTCCTCTCCTCAGTATTGGCACCTCTCCACCAAGGTCTGTTAGCTGAGAACTCATCTGCTAGGTGTGCTGCTTTTTCCAGAGTAGTAGGGTTCCGGTCTGCCACCTACTCCCTGATCTCTGGAGGCATCTTGTTTAGCAACTGCTCCAAAATAAAAGCATTTTTAATGTCTGCTACAGTAAGGGCCTTCTTCACGGCAAGCCACTTATCACAGTTCCTCCGCAGCAAGTTACTGAACTTTATAAATGAGGCATCTCCTTTTCGCCCTATAGAACAGAATTTTATGCGATACGATTCAGCGGTCACCGCATATCTGGCAAGCAGCACACTCCGTACCTCCTCATATACCAGGATCTGCTCTGGACTCAGGGCATGGCATGCCTCCAGTGCCCACACTCTCAGACTGGGGAACAAATATCGAGGCCACTCTGCCGCCTCAATTCCATGCATGGTCATAACAGATTCAAACATCTGCAAATGAGTATCCATATCCGAACTGACCTTATCAAAAGGTGGGACTTCATTATACCTCAGCCGGGAAGCCTGCCTTATCGCTACTGCCAGGGTGGTTATACCGGTCTGCGCCCCCAATGCGGCTTCCAGTACTGATGCTCCTTATCCTAGTGCTGCTAGCAACTTCCGCAACTGATCTGTACATCCAACGGTTAGTGCAGGGCCCGTTGTAGCAGTTCCAGTGGTTCCTTGACCCTCGGCCTGCTCTGTTATGCAGTCGTCATCATCCTCCTGCCCAGGCTGTTCTTGGTCCCATTCTGCTAGCTTTGCCATTAAGACTGCTCTGGTATCCGATGCATTAAACTCAATCCGTCTTGTTCAACAGAGGTACTGTAGTTGATCCTTCTTGCTGTATCAATAGCATAGTGGGGCGGAATCTATTGCCTGCTGTGGTTTATTCCTTTCTGCTGGTGTCTTGAGTGATCCCACTGCTGTAGCTAAATGTGATGATATCGGGTTCCAAATCACTCAAGCTTGGTGGTAGATGAAAAACCAACCGGGGTTTATTGACAGAATAGGTTATAACACAGTTCAGCACACTTCTGTAATCCAATTCTACACGACGATTCCCTCTTGGAACTCCTGACAGAACATTACTTCTTAGCCAGTCACCTGCAACATTCTACCCTTACCACAGCTCACCCTCTCCCTGTCTCTCAGTCGAGGTCACTCCCCTTGTTCCACCCCCCCTGTCTATGCCTCATACAAGCAGGTCAGCGAGAGTGTCACAGAGGAGTGGAGACAAGGTGTCTGGGTTCCTGCACACAATGGGGTGTACATGATCAGATTATCTGCAGGCCCATACATAACCTGTTTACTGTTTAACCTGCTCATCTTACTCCCATCTGATTGTGCAGCTAGGGGACTTAAATTACAATGGACTGACAACTATATTAAACAATTCTGGCCTCCACTTATCCTGTTAACAGTTACATTGCACACGGTATAACTAAATAACCTACATCTTCCAAATATAGCAGATAAACATAACTGTACACTGTAACAATAACATCATACAATATAATACAATATTTCCTAGTATATAGCCAAATACAGATTGGCAATTAGTGCAGTCCATGGTTTTGTACCAGAGCTAGAAAAGTAATTGCGTGTCTTTTACCACTGTGTGACACAACGTGCCGGCTGTGTCGTTACAATATGGAATCCAAAACCTGCAAGAATCCGACTGTGAGATGATGATGTTTTGACTCGGGACATGATGTTCGGTAGGGTTCGGTTCTCACGCAACTGAAACCACTCATCCCTAATAAATATATATATATATATATACAGTATATACTATATATATATATATATATATACTGCATATAACAAAAAATGTCCTTATCTCGCCCTAAACAATCAGCAGCACCATATGGAGGAACCCCTGTTAGTGGGAATCCGAAATAATACAAAAACAAAGGAATTCCAAAGTGCGCTTATTAAAAACCAAATTCGGATAGTTGGTTTAAATGTCCATAAATGTACTGTAACTCTTTGAATTCTTTAAACAATCGATGGTCATCTTGTGGTATATCCAATAGGGGACAGGGAGAGAATCATGTAAAGATTAGAGATGTGCGGCTGGCATTTTTCGTGTTTTGTGTTTTGGTTCTATCTCCACTTTCGTGTTTTGGTTTTGGCTTGGTTCTGGCAAAACCACCCTTTCGTGTTTTGGTTTTGGATCTGGATGATTTTTGAAAAAAACAAAAACAGCTAAAATCACAGAATTTGGGGGTAATTTTGCTCCTACGGTATTATTAACCTCAATAACATTCATTTCCACTCATTTCCAGTCTATTCTGAACACCTCACACCTCACAATATTGTTTTTAGGCCTAAAAGTTGCACCAAGGTGGCTGTATGACCAAGCTAAGTGACACAAGTGTGCAGCACAAACACCTGGCCCATCTAGGAGTGGCACTGCAGTGTCAGACAGGATGGCAGATTTAAAAACTAGGCCCCAAACAGCACATAATGCAAAGAAAAAAAAAAGTTGCACCAAGGTTGCTGTATGACTAAGCTAAGCGACACAACCACCTGGCCCATCTAGTAGTGTCACGCAGTGGCTGAATGTCGAGGGTGGGCCGCAATTGTTCGGTCCACTGACAGCATCTCCAGAACTCCCCTGTTATTTTTTTTAAAAATCTACAATTGGTGGACTTATACGGCAGTACCCCAGGACTAATACAGCAGTAACCCTGGACTCATACGGCAGTGTCACACAGGATGGCACTTTTCAAAAACTAGGACCCAAACAGCACCTCATGCAAAGATATTGAAGAGGTGCAATGAGTTAGCTGTATGACTAAGCCAAGTGACTCAAACAATTCTCACTGGTCCAAATCACTGGAATTATATGTCCAAATCACTGGAATTAAATGTCAAAATCACTGGAATTATATGTCCAAATCACTGGAATTATACTGCAAAATCACTGGAATTATACTGCAAAATCACTGAAATTATATGTCCAAATCACTGGAATTATACGTCCAAATCACTGGTTATATAGGTCAAAATCACTGGAATTATATGTCCACATCACTGGAATTAAATGGCAAAATCAAAGGAATTATACGTCCAAATGAATTTATTTATTTATTAACAGTTTCTTATATAGCGCAGCATATTCCGTTGCGCTTTACAATTAGAACAACAGTAATAGAAAAAAACTGGGTAAAAACAGACAGACAGAGGTAGGAAGGCCCTGCTCGCAAGCTTACAATCTATGGAATTATACGTCCAAATCACTGGAATTAAATGGCAAAATCACTGGAATTAAATGGCAAAATCACTGGAATTAAATGGCAGTACCATTGGACATACAGTATACTGAAGTGTCAGACAGGATGGCACTTTAAAAAAAATAGTCCCCAAACAGCACATGATGATAAGAAGAAAAAAAGAGGTGCAAGATGGAATTGTCCTTGGGCCCTCCCACCCACCCTTATGTTGTATAAACAGGACATGCACACTTTAACAAACCAATCTTTCAGCGACAGGGTCTGCTACACGACTGTGGCAGAATTGACTGGTTTGTTTGGGCCCCAACCAAAAATAGAAGCAATCAATCTCTCCTTGCACAAACTGGATCTACAGAGGCAATATTTCGACCTCATCCTCCGATTCCTCACCCCTTTCAATGTGTACATCCTCCTCCTCCTCACCAGCAGGTCTTTGCACCTCTACAGACTTGTGTCTGCTGGAAAGAGATACAACGTAGGCTTTAAACCTAGGATCGAGCGCGGTGGCCAAAATGTAGTGCTCTGATTTCAACAGATTGACCACCCTTGAATCCTGTAAAGCGAATGAAGGGCTTCATCCACAAGTCCCACAAACTTTGCGGAATCGCTCCATCTTATCTCTTCCTTCAATTTCTCCAGCTGCTTCTGCAAAAGCCTTATGAGGGGAATGACCTGACTCAATCTGGCAGTGTCTGAACTGACTTCACGTGTGGCAAGTTCAAAGGGTTGGAGAACCTTGCACAAGACAGAAATCATTCTCCACTGAGTCAGGTGCATTACCCCCTCCTTTGCCTATATTGTATGTGGATGTATAGGCTTGAATGACCTTTTGCTGCTCCTCCATCCTCTGAAGCATATAGAGTGTTGAATTCCACCTCGTTACTACCTCTTGCTTCCATTGATGGCAGGGCAGGATCAGGAGTGTTTGCTGTTGCTTCAGTCTTTGGCACGCGGTGGCAGAATGTCGAAAGTGGACTGAAATTTTTTGGGCCACAGACAGCATCTCCTGTACACCCCTGTCATTTTTCAAAAAATACTGCACCTCCAAATTAATTGTATGTGCAAAACATGGGACGTGCTGGAATTTGCCCAGATATAATGCACGCACAATATTGGTGGCATTGTCCGATATCACAAATCCCCAGGAGAGTCCAATTGGGGTAAGCCATTGTGCGATGATGTCCCTCAGTTTCCGTAAGAGGTTGTCAGCTGTGAGCCTCTTACGGAAAGCTGTGATAGACAGCGTAGCCTGCCTAGGAATAAGTTGGCATTTGCGAAATGCTGCTACTGGTGCCACAGCTGCTGTTGATGCTTCGGGAGACTATACATCTACCCAGTGGGCTGTCACAGTCATATAGTCCTTAGTCTGCCCTGTTCCACTTGTCCACATGTCCGTGGTTAAGTGGACACTGGATACAACCACATTTTGTAGGACACTGGTAACTCTATTTCTGACGTCTTTGTACATTCTCTGTATCACCTGTGATAAAGCTAAATATTTATCTTACTTAAAACCCTTTAAGAGGTCTAAGAACACTGTACGCTATTGACGTATGGAAGTACCGTAAGGGTACGCACGTTGCGTACGATCACTTAGCCGTAGTCGAGACGCTCAAGCGTCACGTTCGCTCACGGCCAAGAGATCGCAGACAGGCACGCTATTGGCTGCCGACTAACGTAATGGTTCGCTATAGCATAGCGAACGCTCGGGACCACGAGGAGATCACCAGCAGTGCTAACGCTCACAATGTTAAACCTTTATAACTATACCATAAAACAGTGTATTATGCAGTAAACCTTGGTGTAGTGATAGGGTGTAGATGCAACACAGTGTAACCTTATTAACTTAAAAGCTGTTCGAGCGTCACCGACGCTCTGAGAATACTTAACACTATAAGAAATACACAAATACCGGGCTTAGGGTCTAACGCCTTATATGAATGTTATACTTGAAAAAGAATAATACAAAACAAGTCATACACTACAATATAACATAGACTAACTAACCAGATAACTACACAGGAGATACAATACCAGTACAATAACTATATAAGAGAAATGAGAGAGAAAGAGAAGAGAGAGAGAGAGAGAGAGAGAGAGAGAGATATGGCTCACAACAACAAGAAAGACAATATGATTGCGGAGAAAAACTTACGCACAAGGGGAACGATCGCATGCGCCTCGATATCCAGCTCCCGATTATCAGCAATGAGAACCGTTGAAGAGAGTGAGCTGGATATGATCGGCTTGTCTATTTATGCCCCACACACAATACAATTCAATGGTCCCTACAATCTCATTGTTCATTGGACACAGGAATTCGTCTTCGTATTATAACAAAAGGTCATAGGTTGATTCATACAGGTGGGCTGAGACCATTTCCAACTGCTCAGGTGGGTGGGAAACTAGGTTTCCTGCCGCATGGATAAGTAAGTGCAAATAATAGTAAATGGACAAAAACTTCTTATGTCCATAACTATTCGCACAAGCGATTAATCCGCTTCAAACCAACACCGGAATATTGCTAATTAAATACTCTTCCGATGGATACTAAACACCACTGTATGAATCATGTCTGACCCTTCGTATCAAACAAAGAGGGATCTCTTTGTCCATGAACATGCTATATTAACTAAACTTTCAGAATCTATCAAAGGGACCATGATCTACAAAATATGTTATATAGTTAAAATATGTTATGAACAAGTCGCCCGCTAGACGCACATAAACTTTACCGTAAATGCGCACACCGTGCACCTGCGGGTGCCCACAACGGCGAGTATGCGCACGCACGGCAGGGCTCATGAACGTGTAACAGGCACTCGCATGAGGTGCAAATATGGCAGTGTGCATAGTGATATTTTTCTGACTTTGACAGTCCACCCTTTGGCAGTCAACAATAACTGCCACTTCCTAAAACATTTCAAAACGAGAAAAATATATGTCAAGTGTAAATATTTCTATGGTTGGGTAGGGGAGGAGAGGAGGAGGTAGGAAAAGGATATGACCTAGTGAGATAGCAGAAGCATGTGTGTATGAATCCATGTTTGGGGGGTCATGTATCATCGTGCCGTACGTGTTTTAAATCAAGCTTCGAGGTATTGCGAAGTATACATTTGAATTCCTTCTTATCCCGCGGTACGGGTCTGTGGATGGGCTGTCAAACTTTACCGAGCTCTTTTCGGATTTTGGTTGCAACAAAATGGGGGAGCACATTTTAGTTGATGATACATGAATGGGGGAATATGTGATTGCTGATATCTGTGCCTGTATTCCCTATCGACTATGTGTGTCATTACCTGAAGGTTGTAGAGATGAAGATAAAGAACACTTATGGTAAATGCAGTGGTATTCTATGTTAGGTTAATGAACATTTGTCGGTTGAGGTCTTGTTCGGTGTCTGTTGAATGCAGTCTTCTTTGGGCTTTTGCCAAAAGGTGTGGGCAAAAAGCTTTGTCAATGTCCATAGACTTACAAAAGTGTTGGGCTAGCGTAATTTTAAAATTTCTAGGGAAACTGGGGGTCTATGGCATAGTTCATCAAATATCTGTGTATAAGGTTGGCAAAACTTCTTCTTTAATCCATCAGTTGTCTGTATACAGGATCATCAAATTCCTCGTCAAAAGTGGGTCTTTTTACCTTGGAAAAACCGGAAAAACAGGTGAAAGAAACGGACCGTATAATCGCATTTTCATCACATCATTGTTTCTACAGTTGGGTCATAAATCAAATCCATTGGAATTACAATTTCCTCACTCCTTAGACTCATTTCCCTGGTACTACGTTTGCACTTCGTTAAAGCCTGACCGCATCTAAATATCAAGCCAATCGTTATGACAACACCTAAGATACATAGGAGAAACTTCCCTACATCCATTATGACTCCTTGAGCCCATTCTCCTAAACCAGAGAACCAATTTCGCGGGTTCAACCATGACACCCAACCAGTCAGCTCATTACCCACAGCAGCAAGGGTGAGATTGTGTCTCCTGCGAAATTCCCACTTTAATTGGAGAATATCATCCATCTTTTGGTCTATGACCTCGACCGGGTCCTCGGTGCTATTCGTAATATATGTGCAGCATTTCACGCCGTACTGCGTTGCCAGTGTTACACAATATCCACCTGTTACTGCCGTGAGATAATTAAGAACCATTCTATGCTGAACCAGTTCTGTTTTATAAGCTTGAAGTTCTCTTCCAGTATACCTAAACGTGTCATCATACATTTCTGTGATATTGTCTAACAAATTTGCAAGCGCAGATATGTATCTATAGTTCAGCACTCCTCTAGCGGTGCGAGTGAAATCTAACGCGATTAGGACCTGAATCCCGGTGGATTCATGGATCATGTCAGAGGCCGGATGCTCTGTTCTTTCTATCAGGTGCCGTTTAACTACGTGCTCGTAATGAGTGTGAGTATAAGGAGCTTGGGCAACACGGTGTATATCTTTCATTTTGGCATGTGATACAGTCATTACCTCAGGCAGTACTTTTCCAATATAACACAATCCTTCAGAGTTTGGGGCAAGCCACTTATACGCCTTCCTCCCGCATATGAAATATGCATCATCGGGGAGAACATATGGGACGGAGTAGGACATAACCATATTACACATCTTCCATGTGAAATCTCCTAACCCTAATTCTCCCATCTGTCTAGTACACGTATCAGTTTGTACGATATGTGCACAGTATCCTGGTGATACTTCTCCAACTCTCGTAATCCTACTTCCTAGGGTATACCTATATCGGAAAGATTTTTCTCTACTGGCTATGTGGCGTATAAGCTCTGTATCTGTCGGCATTCTATCTGCTCTATATGAAAAGGTCATGGTTTGGTTACTCCATGACACTTCCCAATTTCCCGGCTTTCGGGGATTGGTAATGTTAAAACATATTAGGGATCTATCCACATGATATTGGTGGAGCTTCAAACTAGGAGGACTGGAGATATTAAACCTCCTGTCCACCGGTCTCCCATCCTTTAGCTCAAGTACCTCCCCTACCGTTAAGGGAAATGGTACTAGTCCTGATTTGCTATGACCTTGAGGTACTTGAGAGCATACCCAGCAATCTGTTTGATTTAACACACTACCCACTAAGGAGTGATAGTCACTCAATGGATGCCGGTCCATGTGGATATTAAAACTGGATTGGCATTTCTTGATGCACCCATCCTCAACTACATTGTCACAGAGCCTACAGATACAGTTTTCTTCAGCTAACAATCCTTCACAATTCCTTCTATTGTCAATGCTATCGGATCGTTTTCTGATACTCGCCTTTACTTGTTGGTTAAGTTGTTCTTGGAAAACTACGCCTCCATCTTTGTCATCAGAACCCATTCCAGAACCTCTCTCGACCTCCATGGTACTCTCGCCGGAACAGACTGCTCTGGTCAACATCATGGTCAACAGGAAAATCCGGATCACAGTCTCTTGGGGCAAGTCCATCTTATAGGAGGAAACGGAGAAGAATGAGAAGGGGGGGAAAAATAATTTGAGGGAGAGGGGATGGGAAGTGGAGAAAAACAATAAAAGGGAACAGGGAATCGACAACTGCTTTTGATCTTATGATTTTCCGATGCTCAGGTGCCGCCTCAGTCCTCCTGGAACAGACACTCCAGTGATACAACTTCCTCTACCGTCTGTTCCTTATCACGGGACCTCTCTGGATCAGCAACCTTCTTACAGTGGGACGAATGAACCCAAGTCTCTCTCTCGGCAACCTTCAATGCTGTAGTGCTAGTCAATAAGACTTGGTATGGTCCTTCCCATCTGTCAATAAGGCAACCTGAGCGTAGAAAATTCCGTATCATTACATAATCCCCAGGTTCAATGTCATGACAATTACTATCTGGTAAATCAGGAATCACTAACTTCAAATTATCATTTTGATTCCTTAGCTGTCTACTCATGTTAACCAGGTACTTTACAGTCACTTCATTGTTGCACTTCAAATCATCCTGAGGGTTAATCATAACATGCGGTTGTCGACCAAACAAGATTTCAATGGGAGACAGATTAAGAGGGGACCTGGGAGTGGTTCTGATGCTGTACAGTACAATGGGTAAAGCTTCTGGCCATGTCAATCCTGTTTCTGCCATAACTTTGCTCAGTTTATTTTTAATAGTGCTGTTCACTCTTTCCACCTTCGCACTCGCCTGTGGACGGTATGGAGTGTGCAGCTTGCTATCAATTCCCATCAACTTACACATTCCTTGAAAGACATCACCTGTAAAATGGGTACCCCTATCACTTTCGATTATTCTAGGGATACCATATCTACATACAAATTCCTGCACAATTTTCTTAGCAGTAAACATAGCGGTATTTGTGGCCGCAGGAAATGCTTCGACCCAATTTGAGAATACATCTATACAAACAAGTACATATTTCAAATTTCGACAAGGGGGTAATTGAATAAAGTCAATCTGTATTACCTGAAAAGGGCCGCCTGTAGGTGGGATATGAGATGGTTCTGTTGGTATTGCCTTTCCGATATTCTTTCTCAAACAGGTAAGGCATGACATTGCTCTCTTACTTGCATGAGATGAAAATCCTGGGGCGCACCAATATGCTCTTACCAACTTACACATTCCCTCCTTGCCCAGATGAGTCAGCCCATGTGCTGCCTCAGCTAAACATGGAAGATATTAGAGATGAGCGGGTTCGGTTTCTTTGAATCCGAACCCGCACGAACTTCACTTTTTTTTTCACGGGTCCGAGCGACTCGGATCTTCCCGCCTTGCTCGGTTAACCCGAGCGCGCCCGAACGTCATCATGACGCTGTCGGATTCTCGCGAGACTCGGATTCTATATAAGGAGCCGCGCGTCGCCGCCATTTTCACACGTGCATTGAGATTGATAGGGAGAGGACGTGGCTGGCGTCCTCTCCATTAGAATAGATTAGAAGAGAGAGAGAGAGAGAGAGATTGTGCAGACAGAGTTTACCACAGTGACCAGTGCAGTTGTTGTTAAGTTAACTTTTATTTAATATATCCGTTCTCTGCTATATCCGTTCTCTGCCTGAAAAAAACGATACACAGCAGTCACACAGTGTGACTCAGTCTGTGTGCACTCAGCTCAGCCCAGTGTGCTGCACATCAATGTATAAAAGCTTATAATAATTGTGGGGGAGACTGGGGAGCACTGCAGGTTGTTATAGCAGGAGCCAGGAGTACATAATATTATATTAATTTAAAATTAAACAGTGCACACTTTTGCTGCAGGAGTGCCACTGCCAGTGTGACTAGTGGTGACCAGTGCCTGACCACCAGTATAGTAGTATATTGTTGTATACTATCTCTTTATCAACCAGTCTATATTAGCAGCAGACACAGTACAGTGCGGTAGTTCACGGCTGTGGCTACCTCTGTGTCGGCAGTCGGCACTCGGCAGGCAGTCCGTCCATCCATAATTGTATAATTATATACCACCTAACCGTGGTATTTTTTTTTCTTTCTTTATACCGTCGTCATAGTCATACTAGTTGTTACGAGTATACTACTATCTCTTTATCAACCAGTGTACAGTGCGGTAGTTCACGGCTGTGGCTACCTCTGTGTCGGAACTCGGCAGGCAGTCCGTCCATCCATAATTGTATTATTATAATATATACCACCTAACCGTGGTTTTTTTTTCATTCTTTATACCGTCATAGTCAGTCATACTAGTTGTTACGAGTATACTACTATCTCTTTATCAACCAGTGTACAGTGCGGTAGTTCACGGCTGTGGCTACCTCTGTGTCGGCAGTCGGCAGGCAGTCCGTCCATCCATAATTATATTATAATATATACCACCTAACCGTGGTTTTTTTTTCATTCTTTATACCGTCATAGTGTCATACTAGTTGTTACGAGTATACTACTATCTCTTTATCAACCAGTGTACAGTGCGGTAGTTCACGGCTGTGGCTACCTCTGTGTCGGCAGTCGGCAGGCAGTCCGTCCATCCATAATTGTATTATAATATATACCACCTAACCGTGGTTTTTTTTTCATTCTTTATACCGTCATAGTCAGTCATACTAGTTGTTACGAGTATACTACTATCTCTTTATCAACCAGTGTACAGTGCGGTAGTTCACGGCTGTGGCTACCTCTGTGTCGGCACTCGGCAGCCCGTCCATAATTGTATATACCAGTGACCTAACCGTGGTTTTTTTTTCTTTCTTTATACATACATACTAGTTACGAGTATACTATCTCTTTATCAACCAGTCTATATATTAGCAGTAGACACAGTACAGTGCGGTAGTTCACGGCTGTGGCTACCTCTGTGTCGGCACTCGGCAGCCCGTCCATAATTGTATATACCACCTAACCGTGGTTTTTTTTTCTTTCTTTATACATACATACTGCAGTGCCAATCCTAGATGGGCCCGGTGTTTGTGTCGGCCACTAGGGTCGCTAATCTTACTCACACAGTCAGCTACCTCATTGCGCCTCTTTTTTTCTTTGCGTCATGTGCTGTTTGGGGAGGGTTTTTTGGAAGGGCCATCCTGCGTGACACTGCAGTGCCACTCCTAGATGGGCCCGGTGTTTGTGTCGGCCACTAGGGTCGCTAATCTTACTCACACAGCTACCTCATTGCGCCTCTTTTTTTCTTTGCGTCATGTGCTGTTTGGGGAGGTTTTTTTGGAAGGGACATCCTGCGTGACACTGCAGTGCCACTCCTAGATGGGCCCGGTGTTTGTGTCGGCCACTAGGGTCGCTTATCTTACTCACACAGCGACCTCGGTGCAAATTTTAGGACTAAAAATAATATTGTGAGGTGTGAGGTATTCAGAATAGACTGAAAATGAGTGTAAATTATGGTTTTTGAGGTTAATAATACTTTGGGATCAAAATGACCCCCAAATTCTATGATTTAAGCTGTTTTTTAGTGTTTTTGGAAAAAAACACCCGAATCCAAAACACACCCGAATCCGACAAAAATAATTCGGTGAGGTTTTGCCAAAACGCGTTCGAACCCAAAACACGGCCGCGGAACCGAACCCAAAACCAAAACACAAAACCCAAAAAATTTCAGGCGCTCATCTCTAGAATATATGCTCTGGGGGCCACTGGTTTACCTTGTCCATCCGTCCAGAGTCCTGAGGACTCCTGGCCATATCCCTTTGCCTTCCAGACTGCCTTTTCCTGTGTGGAACACAAATCTTGCATTTCACACAACTTCTGTGTGTTGATGGTATTAAATACCATCAATTGTGTGGTGTCTGTTTGTCTGGGGGTACCAGCTGCTAACTTAGCTGCTTCGTCTGCTCGGCTGTTACCAAGTGATACTGGGTCCTGGCTATATGTGTGTGCTTTACACTTGATAACAGCCACTCTGTCGGGTTCCTGTATCGCTGTTAGAAGCCTTTTGATGTGGGCTGCATGCGCTACCGGTGTACCAGCTGCCGTCATGAATTTTCTGAGGCGCCATAGGGCTCCGAAATCATGGACTACCCCGAATGCGTATCTAGAATCGGTGTAGATATTGGCTGATTTGCCCTTAGCCAATTCACATGCTCTGGTTAGGGTGACCAGTTCAGCAACCTGGGCTGAGTGAGGTGGGCCTAGCGGTTCTGCTTCTATGGTGCCTTGGTCATCTACGACTGCGTATCCAGTACACAAGTCTCCCGAGTCTGACTGTCTGTGACAACTACCATCCGTGTAGAAGGTTAGATCTACATCTTCCAGTGGGTTGTCACTGATGTCAGGCCTTGCGGTAAAATTTTGGGTCAAATATTCCATACAATCATGTGTGTCCTCCTTTGTATTAAATCCTCCTTCCCCACCACTCTCATCCTCCACCCTTTGTGCCTGTCCAGGCACACCTGGGAGATATGTTGCAGGATTTAATGCACTGCATCTCCTTATGGTGATGTTTACGGGGGCCATTAGTGCCAATTCCCATCTTGTAAACCGCGCTGATGAGACGTGCCTGGTTTGGGCAGAATTTAACAAGGCTGACACTGCATGTGGTGTATGAATTGTGAGGTTGTGACCTAGCACTACATCTTCGCTTTTCGTTACTAACAATGCTATCGCAGCAACGCTTCGCAAGCATGTGGGGAGGGATCGCGCTACCGTATCTAGCTGAGCGCTGTAGTATGCTACCGGTCTGCTGGCATCACCGTGCTTTTGGGTTAAGACGCCTGCCGCGCAACCAGCACTTTCTGTTCCGTACAGCTCAAAGGGTTTCCCATAGTCTGGCATACCTAATGCTGGTGCCTGCGTTAGGCACTGTTTAAGTCTCTCAAATGCCATCTCGGACTCGTCTGTGTGCGAAATCCGATCAGGCTTGTTTGAGGAAACCATCTACTGCAAAGGTAATGCTAGAATGGAAAATCCTGGGATCCAGTTACGGCAATACCCACACATTCCTAAAAACGTTCTGATCTGTTGCTGGGTTTGAGGCAAAGTCATGTCTCTAATTGCTTGAATTCTATCAGCGGTCAGGTGTCTCAGTCCTTGTGTTAGACAGTGTCCCAAATATTTTACTTTAGTTTGGCATAATTGTAACTTGTCTTTGGAAACCTTGTGTCCTGTGTCTGAAAGATGAAACAGGAGCTGTTTCGTATCCTTCAGGGATGCTTCCAATGAATCTGAACACAGTAGTAAATCATCCACGTACTGTATCAATATTGATCCACTCTCTGGTTGGAAAGACTGTAAACAATCATGCAAAGCCTGAGAAAATATACTTGGACTATCTATGAAACCTTGTGGTAATCGAGTCCAGGTGTATTGGACTCCTCTGTATGTAAATGCAAACAAATATTGGCTGTCAGGGTGCAGAGGTACCGAAAAGAAAGCGGAGCAGAGGTCAATAACAGTGAAAAATTTCGCAGTGGGAGGGATTTGCATAAGGATGACAGCTGGATTTGGCACTACGGGGAACTGACACTCAACTATTTTGTTAATCCCCCTTAGATCCTGCACTAGCCTGTAACCCCTCCCCCCACTCTTTTTCACAGGGAAGATGGGACTATTGGCAGTGCTGGATGTTCTTACCAGAATGCCCTGTTGTAGCAAGCGCTCTATTACTGGGTAAACTCCTAACTCCACCTCTGGCTTCAGAGGGTACTGTGGGATTTTTGGAGCTATCCTACCATCTTTTACTTGTACAACTACCGGAGCTACGTTTGCCATTAATCCAGTGTCCTGTCCATCTTTTGTCCACAGTGACTCTGGTATCTGGGATGTCATCTCTTCTATTTGGGATGGAATCTTATTTGTCATAATGGTATGTGTCATTAATTTTGATGGGGAGTCTAACATGTCTCGCACTTCCTGAGCGTGATTCTCAGGTATGTCCAAGAATACACCTTCAGGAGTACAATAAATGACGCACCCCATTTTACACAATAAGTCTCTTCCCAGGAGATTAGTCGGTGCCGATGCAGCCAGCAAAAAGAAATGCTTGGTATGTAAAGGCCCTATTGTAATCTCGGCTGGTTTGCTAACAGGGTAGTGCTGGACTACTCCCGTTACTCCCATGGCTGGAATTGTCTTACCAGTGGTTCTCATGCCCACTGTCGAATTTATCACTGATTTGGCCGCCCCCGTATCTACAAGAAAGTTTAATGATTTACCAGCCACATTAATTGCAATTTCTGGTTCACTTCCAAGACTTGCAATCAATTTTACTGGCTGCAGATTACAGGTATGGCCACACCCCTATTGGGTATGGTGACCTCCCTGAATCCCGCTGGCAGCAACTACTTGTGAAGGGGTTAAATGGGAACTACCAGAGGCTTGCCAGTCTCTGTTCGGGGGGTATCTTTTTGTTTCCCCTGCATGTGGCTCATAACTTCGTTTCTGTGGACCCTGCTCCCAATGTCGTGTGTCGTGTCGTTGTCTAGGGGGTTGATAAGACTTTTGTATGTTTCTCGATTTACAGTCTCGTGCAAAGTGTCCCTCTCTATGACAAGAATAACAGGTTACCACATTTGACTTACCCACAGGGTTTGGTGATTTATACAAAGGCTGCCTTGTGGTCAGGGCCTGTATACTTACGGCCATTAACTTATCACCTTGTAATTCCCTGTGTCTGGTGATATTCCGATCGTGATCAACAGCTGCCTCTCTCAAAGTAGCCACCGACAGACCTCGCCAACATGGTTGCGTGGTCTGTACCCTTGTCTTTAATGCCTCTTTTAAACCATCCATTAGTACAGACACTGCTACTTCTCGATGGTTTATGTTTGTTTTAATGTCCTCTATGCCTGTGTATTTAGCCATATCTAGTAATGCCCTGTGAAAATACTCTGCAGCTGTTTCTGACTCCTTTTGTTTAATGGAGAATATCTTGTTCCATTTAACTACAGCTGGGAAATACTCCTTTAACTGTAAACTTATCCTTTTTACATTGTCTTTGTTGTACACATCTGTAAGAGGTACATCCTGATCCAATCCACAGTCAGCTAAAAATTGAGCCGAGTCGACATTGGAGGGTAAACAAGCCCTCAGCAATACCTGCCAGTCTTTGTTATTGGGCTCTAAAGTGTTCCCTAGGTCTCTGATGTATTTCTGGCTAGCAACTAAGTCTTTCCTAGGGTCAGGGAATTCAGACACTATGGTTCTTAATTCCATTCGGGAAAATGGGCTATACATGGCAATGTTCCTAATGGGAGTGACTCCTGTGGTGTCTGTTTTCCCATTTGGAACAGCTATCACCCTAACAGGATTAAGTCTAGCAACATCATTCTGTGTAGATTCTACAGCCTGTGGTGAAATGGTTTCAGCATAGTGTATGGTGCCGTACTTACCCGTAGATACGACCTCACCTGTCCCTCCGCTAGGGGCCTTTGTTACTAATCTTAAGGGTTGGGCCGTGCCTACTGTAGTTTCTGATATGGTGGCTGCTAGAGAGAGCGCCGATATTGTTGCCGATTCGTCCTCTTGATCACACTCCTGGGGAAAGTTCAAAACAGGGTACAACTTGCACGGGTTAATACTTGCATTGGTTAACTTGTTAAAATTTACACAGTTGCTAAGTGTTTGTTTGTTACACCCTAATGCGTCATTCTCCGCAACCAATTTCTCTCCTGATATGTATGGTGGCGGCGGGGCCGTGGCTATCAGTTTCTTGATAGGGTTAGATCCCGTCGCCTGAGCCAATCCTCTCTGTATTTCACCCTCCTGTTGCCATAACTGCAAATAATCATAATGTTTGATTCGTCTCTTTGTTGATTTAATGAGACATATCCTCCTCCTTAAATTTTGTAACACTTCTGGGCTAAAGCTACCTACTCTTGGGAATTTCTCCCCGTCATGTACAGTCATTCTCTCCCATTCATCACATAAAACCTCTGTGTGTGAACCGTATTTTTCACACATTACGTACCTTGCCGACCCGACTGGTCGGTTTACTGAATCAACCCGAACCGAGATTGATCGCCCCCTACCTGAACAATTGGCCCCCATACCTGTAGGTGTTGCTTTCACCACCTCTGACCTTCAATCAGGGTCTTCAGCGAACCCTTACAAAACCAAAATGTTCAAGATAGGCTGACGGTGGCGGTTTACCGAGTACCCTACTCACTCGCCCACGCCGACCAATGCGACCTACACACTGTCCTAGTGCTGGCGTACTCGACCCAGGGCCCCTATAAACTTTTATTTACTGGAACATGTGACTGTGTTCCACAGAGCATTGACCCTTTCCAGTAACTGTTGGTTGTTGGATAATTCCTGAGTGACCAGCGAACTTCCCTTTAGAAAATAAAAAATTACACAAATCACGTCAGAATGTACAAATAGTATTTATGACCCGGTTCGTACACAAATGGTACTGGTCAGATTTAACTAATGCACACAATTACGTGCGGTACAATCGTTCAGCACATAAGCAACTAATCTTATGTGCAGAGCGACCAGTGGAATCGAAAATTTCGGCTGCGAATTCCTTCAGCATGAGCTTTAATGGCCTATATGGGTTCTGCACCAACCCCCTGGGTTGTGCTCTTTTCTCTATTTATAGCGGACTTCCTTGTCTGCTGTACCTGGACCTCCTGGTCTGTTCTGGACCTCCTAGTCTGTGCTACAGTGTGACCTCCTGGTCTGCTATACTCTAATCCTCAGATTCTATGTTTAACAAGGGATGCCTCCCTAGCCACCATGTACGTCACTTACATGCATGTACCCTGCGAGAACTCGACTTCTTGTGGTTCAACCTCAAAAATTGTATAAACTTATATATGCAAACACTCACTCACCACATGTACACTTTTGTTTCTATTTCTATTTCTGCGCAGAAATTTTCTTTCCTTTAGACCAGATGTGTTGTAAATTTGGAGAAGGATCTGTTAGTCTAAATTTCGGACACTAAAATAGACTTGCGCTATTTATCGCGTTGCCACCTTTTCGCCTGTTATAATAACACTAGTGTGTGACTTGAGTTACGTGGGCGTACCCGGGCGCTCCGTTGCGTAATATACGCTGCGTGCGTCGGCCTTTGAGTTGCGTACGCGAGTCTCACCCTTTGTTAGAGACACGTGTACGCAAAGCAAATATCCACCGTAACACAATTCACACGTTTATCAATATAGATGATCCTCAATCATCTACTGAACACCACACCAATCTCTCCTTGTATCTTTAGGTAGAGCTGCGTGCGTGCTTTGCAATTTATCCCTTAATGTATTACTTTTATACTTTAACTATGAAATAGCGACAAATCTCTCTTAGCACGTTTATCAATTATAAAATGGCAAACAGGAGAGTGATATATGAAAATACACGAATGAAAGAAATGCAGATATGCGTGTGTGCGTACGCAAGACAGAAATAAACAGTTTTAAAAGACACTATCGTGTTGTTCTTACCTCCGGTTCCGGATTTCCTCAGCACCCTTTACTAAGCAAAGCAGACGCTTATCCAGACAGCACTACGAGGAATATGATCTCCCGCCCTTTGCTGATGGATAATGTCTGCTGAAATTACCTAGTGCAGATATGTGAAGGACGGACGAGCCGCCAATTGATAAAGCTAAATATTTATCTTACTTAAAACCCTTTAAGAGGTCTAAGAACACTGTACGCTATTGACGTATGGAAGTACCGTAAGGGTACGCACGTTGCGTACGATCGCTTAGCCGTAGTCGAGACGCTCAAGCGTCACGTTCGCTCACGGCCAAGAGATCGCAGACAGGCACGCTATTGGCTGCCGACTAACGTAATGGTTCGCTATAGCGTAGCGAACGCTCGGGACCACGAGGAGATCACCAGCAGTGCTAACGCTCACAATGTTAAACCTTTATAACTATACCATAAAACAGTGTATTATGCAGTAAACCTTGGTGTAGTGATAGGGTGTAGATGCAACACAGTGTAACCTTATTAACTTAAAAGCTGTTCGAGCGTCACCGACGCTCTGAGAATACTTAACACTATAAGAAATACACAAATACCGGGCTTAGGGTCTAACGCCTTATATGAATGTTATACTTGAAAAAGAATAATACAATACAAGTCATACACTACAATATAACATAGACTAACTAACCAGATAACTACACAGGAGATACAATACCAGTACAATAACTATATAAGAGAAATGAGAGAGAAAGAGAAGAGAGAGAGAGAGAGAGAGAGAGAGAGAGAGAGAGAGAGAGAGAGAGAGAGATATGGCTCACAACAACAAGAAAGACAATATGATTGCGGAGAAAAACTTACGCACAAGGGGAACGATCGCATGCGCCTCGATATCCAGCTCCCGATTATCAGCAATGAGAACCGTTGAAGAGAGTGAGCTGGATATGATCGGCTTGTCTATTTATGCCCCACACACAATACAATTCAATGGTCCCTACAATCTCATTGTTCATTGGACACAGGAATTCGTCTTCGTATTATAACAAAAGGTCATAGGTTGATTCATACAGGTGGGCTGAGACCATTTCCAACTGCTCAGGTGGGTGGGAAACTAGGTTTCCCGCCGCATGGATAAGTAAGTGCAAATAATAGTAAATGGACATAAACTTCTTATGTCCATAACTATTCGCACGAGCGATTAATCCGCTTCAAACCAACACCGGAATATTGCTAATTAAATACTCTTCCGATGGATACTAAACACCACTGTATGAATCATGTCTGACCCTTCGTATCAAACAAAGAGGGATCTCTTTGTCCATGAACACGCTATATTAACTAAACTTTCAGAATCTATCAAAGGGACCATGATCTACAAAATATGTTATATAGTTAAAATATGTTATGAACGAGTCGCCCGCTAGACGCACATAAACTTTACCGTAAATGCGCACACCGTGCGCCTGCGGGTGCCCGCAACGGCGAGTATGCGCACGCACGGCAGGGCTCATGAACGTGTAACAGGCACTCGCATGAGGTGCAAATATGGCAGTGTGCATAGTGATATTTTTCTGACTTTGACACCTGCCTAGTGAAGTGGAACCTAGATAGGATTTGGTACTGGGGACACAACACCTCGATCAATTGTCTAAATCCCACTGCACTAATGGAGGATACCGGACACACGTCTAAGACCAACATAAGTGTTAAGGCCTCAGATATCTGCTTTGCAAAAGGATGACTGCTGTCATATTTCATCTTCCTCACAAAGGCCTGCTGGACAGTCAATTGCTTAGTTGAAGTAGTACAAGTGGTCTTCCGACTTCCCCTCTGGGATGACGATTGACTCCCAGCAGCAACAACAGCAGCGGCAGCAACAGCAGGCGTACCACTCAAGGATCCTTCGGAGGAATCCCGGTTAGGAGAGGACTCCTCAGTCTTGACAGTGACATATCCTGCAGGACTACTGACGTTCCTGGCTGAGTTGGTGTTAAGGGAGTCGGTGGTGTGGCTTGCAGGAGCTTGGGTACAGGAGGAAGAAGGGATTTAGGTGTCAGTGGACTACTTACACTCTTACCCAAAGTTTCACAACTTGACAGTGTCTTGTGATGAATGTACTGCAGGTGACGTATAAGGGAGGATGTTTCTAGATGGTTAACATCCTTACCTCTACTTATTACAGATTGACGGAGGCAACACACGACTTTACACCTGTTGTCCAGATTTGTGGAGAAATAATTCCACACCGAAGAGGTGGCTTTTTTGGTAGTTTGCCCATGCATCACAATGGGCTTCTTCATCCCATGGAAAACAGGTGTCTCCCCTGGTGCCTGACTTAAACAAACCACATCACCATCAGAATCCTCGTCAACTTTCTCCTCAGCACCAGCAACACCCATATCCTCATCCTGGTGTACTTTAACAGTGACATCTTCAATTTCAATATCAAGAACTGGACTGTGGGTGCTCCTTCCAGCACTTGCAGGGGGCGTGCAAATGGTGGAAGGAGCCACCTCTTTCCGTCCAGTGTTGGGAAGGTCAGGCATTGCAACCGCCGACACACTTGGACTCTCCTTGGGGATTTGTGATACCATCTCAGAACGCACAGTTCTTTTTTATGCTTTTTCCAGCTTATCTCTTCTCATTTTTCTAGCAGGAGGATGAGGGCTTCCATCGTCATGTGAAGCTGAACCACTAGTCATGAACATAGGCCAGGGCCTCAGCCGTTCCTTGCCACTCCATGTCGTAAATGGCATATTGGCAAGTTTATGTTTCTCCTCAGACCATTTAAATTTATTTTTTTTGGGTCTTTTTACTGAACTTTGGCTTTTTGGATTTTACATGCCCTTTACTATCACATTGGGCATCGGCCTTGGCAGATGACGATGGCATTTCATCGTCTATGTCTTGGCTTTTGGCAGCAGTTTCAGCACTAGGAGGAAGTGGTTCTTGATCTTTCCCTATTTTATTCTCCACATTTTTGTTCTCCATTATGTTTCTGGAGTTATATAACACAATATGTGGCACAGGAATGACTGATGGCTGATGTACAGGACACTACCACTGGTCTGATCCAGCACAACACAGCAACACTGTGAGGGACTTGTGTTGTTATTATTATTATTATAATACTGTAGCAGTGGACATATAGCAGTAGCGTATACCACTGTGACTGCCTGTTCACTGGAATGACTGATGGCCAGGACACTACCACTGGTCTGATGCAGCACAACACAGCAACACTGTGAGGGACTTGTTGTTGTTGTTATTATTATTATTATATGTCAGAAGTGGACATATGGCAGCAGCGTATACCACTGTGACTGCCTGGTCACTGGAATGACTGATGGCCAGGACACTACCACTGGTCTGATGCAGCACAACATAGCAACACTGTGAGGGACTTGTTGTTGTTATTATTATTATTATTATTATTATTATTATACGTCAGAAGTGGAGATATATTTCAGCAGCGTATACCACTGTGACTGCCTGGTCACTGGAATGACTGATGGCCAGGACACTACCACTGGTCTGATGCAGCACAACACAGCAACACTGTGAGGGACTTGTTGTTGTTGTTATTATTATTATAATACTGTAGCAGTGGACATATAGCAGCAGCGTATACCACTGTGACTGCCTGGTCACTGGTCTGATGCAGGATAACACAGCAACACTGTAAGGGACTTATTATACAGCAGCACTGGACATATGTCAGCAGAGGACACCACCACTGTGAATGGTCACTGGACTGACTGATGCACAGGGCACTAGCACTGGTCTGATGCAGGACAACACAGATAATTATACAGCAGTACTGGACATATGGCAGCAGAAAACACCACCACTGTGATTGGTCACTGGACTGACTGATGCCCAGGACACTACCACTGGTCTGATGCAGGACAACACAGCAACACTGTAAGGAACTTATTATTAGTGATGTGCACTGGATATTTTTTGTGTTTTGTGTTTTGGTTTTGGATTTGGTTCCGCGGCCGTGTTTTGGATTCGGACGCGTTTTGGCAAAACCTCCCTGAAGATTTTTTGTCGGATTCAGGTGTTTTTTTTTACAAAACCCCCTCAAAAACAGCTTAAATCATAGAATTTGGGGGTCATTTTGATCCCATAGTATTATTAACCTCAATAACCATAATTTCCACTCATTTCCAGTCTATTCTGAACACCTCACACCTCATAATATTATTTTTAGTCCTAAAATTTGCACCAAAGTCGCTGGATGGCTAAGCTAAGTGACCCAAGTGGCTGACGCAAACACCTGGCCCATCTAGGAGTGGCACCGCAGTGTCAGACAGGATGGCAGATTTAAAAAATAGTCCCCAAACAGCACATGATGCAAAGAAAAAAAGAGGTGCATTGAGGTAGCTGTGTGGCTAAGCTAAGCGACCCAATTGGCCGACACAAACACCTGGCCCATCTAGGAGTGGGAATGCAGTGTCAGACAGGATGGCAGATTTAAAAAATAGTCCCCAAACAGCACATGATGCAAAGAAAAAAAGAGGTGCACCAAGGTCACTGTGTGACTAAGCTAATCGACCCAAGTGGCCGACACAAACACCGGGCCAACCTAGGAGTGGCACTGCAGTTTTCTAGCGAGAGGATCAGTGCTTCCATCCTCATGTGAAACTGAACCACTAGCCATGAACATAGGCCAGGGCCTCAGCCGTTCCTTGCCACTCCGTGTCGTAAATGGCATATTGGCAAGTTTATGCTTCTCATCAGATGCTTTTAATTTTGATTTTTGGGTCATTTTACTGAACTTTTGTAGTATACTTGATGACACAGAGGTAGAGCAATGGACTACTGTACCGTACTGCTATATATATACTGGTGGCCAGCAAAATTCTGCACTGTCCTCCTACTATATATACTGCGCACAACTAAAATGCACCACAGGTATGGATGGATAGTATACTTGAGGACACAGAGGTAGGTAGAGCAGTGGTCTACTGTACCGTACTGCTATATATTATATACTGGTGGTCAGCAAAATTCTGCACTGTCCTCCTACTGTATATACTGCGCACAACTAAAATGCACCAAAGGTATGGATGGATAGTATACTTGACGACACAGAGGTAGGTAGAGCAGTGGACTACTGTACCGTACTGCTATATATTATATACTGGTGGTCAGCAAAATTCTGCACTGTCCTCCTACTATATATACTGCGCACAACTAAAATGCACCACAGGTATGGATGGATAGTATACTTGACGACACAGAGGTAGGTAGAGCAGTGGACTACTGTACCGTACTGCTATATAATACTGGTGGTGACTGGTCAGCAAAATTCTGCACTTTCCTCCTACTATATACTACAATGCAGCACAAATATGGATCATTTTTCAGGCAGAGAACGTAGATATTTTCAGCACACTGAGCACAGATATTTGCAAGCACACTGAGCACAGATATTTGCAGCACACTGAGCACAGATATTTGCAGCACACTGAACACAGAAACTGAGAGAACGCTGCACGTCCACTCCCTATCATCTCCAATGCACAAGTGAAAATGGCGGTGAGGCTCCTTATATAGAATACGAAAATGGCGTTGTAATTCAGATCTATAATCTTGAAGATCCTGAAGCACCACCGCACCCCCCTTATCTGCGGGGCGGATAACAAGATTCTCATTGCTTGATAAAGACTTCAAAGCTTTGAGTTCTTGTGAGTTCAAGTTGGATCTCATGGGAGCTGGATCTTTCATGGTATTTACCACCTGCTGATCAATAACACACATGAAAGTTTTGATGCTGGGGTTGTTAGTCAAGGGGTCAAAAGAAGACGGTTTCTTGAATTGAAGTAGACTGGACGGAATAGGGCTTTTATCACTCCGGGTAGAATCAGGTTGTTTCTGTGAAAAGAATTCTTTTAATTTGAGCTTACGTTGAAGTTGGTGCTTCTCAATATTCCATCTCAAATGGTCAAAATCTTTAGACGGCACAAATGAAAAACCCTTTGAAAGGACACTTTTCTCACTATCTGTGAGTTCCACACTAGACAAGTTGAAAATGATTTGCTCTTGTTGGCTACGGGTGGCTTTTTTCCACGTTTGGCTGCGTCTGTATTGTCCGCCTCGTCGAGTAGGGCATCTTTGCGGGCACCGGTACGTGTTGTCACTCCTAAAGGGATATTAGGACCTCTGCGGCGATTGCGATTACGATTCCGGCGGGGTTCAGAGTCGCTGGCCGTGCTGGTATTTTCAGTGGAAGTTTCGGTATCAAGTGCTGTTCTCGGGTAGCGTTGTCTGCGAAAGAAAGGGCGTTTGATCTCACCTTCCTTGTTACCTGACAACCACCTATACACCTGATGGTTATCGTAGTCTTTCTCGACTTTCAGAAATTTTTCACGCTTATATTTAATCAGGTCGCGTTTGTAGGTGGCAAGTTGGCTGGCCAATTTATCCAACCACTCGTTGTCTTTATCAGCCTCCAGTAATGGTATATGTGTCCCTTCAAGCACTGAGATTTTTGCTTTAACCGATTCTACTTCCTTATTAGAATGCTCAATGACCAAAAGCATTAAGTCAGCTGAACATTTGTTCAAAATAGAGACCCATTTACGACAAAAAGCAGGGTCCCATCTTCCTATCGTAGGGCAATTGCGTACTCTGAACCCCCTGGGTATTTTCTTTGAACGAAAATAATCGCTGAGTGTAATCGCATGATAAGTGAAGTCAATCTCCTTTTTCTTTAAGCGTAGTAAGTCACGAAAAATCACTTCTGTGGAAAGTGCCTCAATTTGATCAAAGAGTTGTTCCTTGTGCAAAATAGTGTCAGTCTCTGATTCAGAGTAACTAAAATGTTCTTGCAATGGGATTAACAAGGGGTTAAAGATTTCCTTTTCTCCCACATTGGACTCAGCCATATTGCAGAGAATGTTTCAAAGTTCAATAATGGCTACCAAAATAATGTACAGGTCAGTGGTTTATCTTAATTGCAAACTAGCAAGCTATGTGAAAAATCAGCAGCTAAAACCAAGTGAATAATACAATCACCCTGTGTAAAAAATGTATAAAAAAGAAGAATGTCCAACAAATCCTGAGAGACAGACGAGAATCAGAATTTCCAAAGAAAAACTTAATCAATGGTTGCCGTGACCTAGATAACACCAGTTACCTGGTACATCATAAATATATAAGCAATGTCCGGCACTCCAATATACACTTGAAACACGCCCGGTGCCCTCACAGCCATGTACAGATGAATAGAAGATGATAACAGGCGGCACTCACAGCTTAGTAGATACTGGTTAATAAATGGCCAGACTCCGTAAAGATAGATCAACGTTTCAATTTATAAAATTTTCGTCAGGATACATATAAATACAAATGAACTCACCTTATATCCCCACCAGCGTGAACATTTCTCCCGCCCGCCGGAGCGCCAGCGCAGGACGCCGAGGCGGGGCGCTATCAGATGACGTAGCGGCTGACAGCCGCTACGTCCACACCAAACCCATCACCATGGTGACAATCTAAACAAGATAAAGCGCTGCAATTAATAGCGGTACTTAGAAATAAAGCCTCCGTATAATGATAAGATACAATCAAATCACATAAGAGCTTATTCATATATCTTAACAAAGGTTAACCTTTCAGATATAACCACCATGTACAAAACATCACATTAAAGGGATCTCATGAGAGAAACCCACCAGTATTAATGACACTGGTTCCCAAAAAGGGGGGATCATTATAATCATATAATAAATCAGAACAAATGTAGCGATCATATGATGAACAAAAAATAAAAAAAGTATATAAAAAAATGTGAAAAATTAAGCCACAATTTACAGTAATCAATATACATAAAAAATATATAATAAAAAAATATATATAAATGAAAAAATGAAAAAATGAAAAAATAAATGAAAAGAAACTGACACCTAGAAACAGGACAAGGGAAGAGTTTCATTGAGGCCCCGTGGGGCCAAGACATCCAATTTGGATATCCACCTGGCCTCACATCTCAGCAGAGCGGCCCCTCTGTCGCCTCCTCGTAAGGATAACGGAATATGATCTATCATGCGGTACTTGATGCTGGCCACACTATGTCTAAATTCGGCAAAGTGTCTGGCCACTGGTTGTTCACTCATGCCAGTGGACAATGCCTGTCTAATAGCTGATCTATGTGCCGTCATCCTCTCTTTAAACTTCCTGATGGTTTTACCTATATAGGAGAGTCCGCATGGACATATAATCTGATATACGCATTACTTGTTCACACTCAAAATTACAGGACTTTATCCGGGCTTCACCCACTCTGTGGAATGCCCTCCCACGCACAGTAAGACTCGCCTCTAGTCTCCAAACCTTTAAATGTTCCCTGAAAACTCACCTCTTCAGACAAGCCTATCAAATTCCAGACCCACCCACATAACCTTCAGTGCTTCCCTATCTAATTACATCCTCTGTAGAGTATTCATAACATCACATATCTTGTCTTTCTTTAGTCTCACACCCTCCTGACACTTGGATAACTTTGTGGGGTATCATCATACAACCCATTAAGAACCTAGCAATCTGGTGGACCATTATGCAATAGGTAGCATCAATCCTTGTGTATCTATGCCTATTTCCCTATAGATTGTAAGCTTGCGAGCAGGGCCTTCCTACCTCTGTCTGTCTGTTTTTACCCAGTTTTGTTCTATTACTGTTGTTCTAATTGTAAAGCGCAACGGAATATGCTGCGCTATATAAGAAACTGTTAATAAATAAATAAATAATATACGACGTAGGTGCTCTCACATGTTAAGCGGTGATGAATTTTGAGCTTTGTACCTAAGTGAGGGTGACAGAAAGTATCCCCACTGATCAGATACTTACAAGTAGTGCAAGGACACTTATAGCATCCCAATTTACCTGAAGATAAAAAGTTATTTGGGGATGGCTTCCCTTTACCTGTGATGTCAGTTTTGACCAGAATATCCCGCAAATTGCTGGACCTGGAGAAACACGGCATCAAATCAACTCCGCCCAATTTCAATTGGTCATCTGACTTAATAAGATGCCAATGTTTTTTAGCAATTACATACCGTCTCGGAACGTGAGTGGTACTGATTCACCCAAGGGAGTTTAGAATCCTGTGTTGTCCTGATCTTTTTAACTAATAGATCCTTTCTGTCCATGGCCAGTACTTTTTCTTTATCAAGAAGTAATTTACGGAGTTGATAACCCCTGGCTACAAATCAGTGTCCAGTAGCCAGACACTTTGCCGAATTTAGACATAGTGTGGCCAGCATCAAGTACCGCATGATAGATCATATTCCGTTATCCTTACGAGGAGGCGACAGAGGGGCCGCTCTGCTGAGATGTGAGGCCAGGTGGATATCCAAATTGGATGTCTTGGCCCCACGGGGCCTCAATGAAACTCTTCCCTTGTCCTGTTTCTAGGTGTCAGTTTCTTTTCATTTATTTTTTCATTTTTTCATTTTTTCATTTATATATATTTTTTTATTATATATTTTTTATGTATATTGATTACTGTAAATTGTGGCTTAATTTTTCACATTTTTTTTATATACTTTTTTTATTTTTTGTTCATCATATGATCGCTACATTTGTTCTGATTTATTATATGATTATAATGATCCCCCCTTTTTGGGAACCAGTGTCATTAATACTGGTGGGTTTCTCTCACGAGATCCCTTTAATGTGATATTTGTACATGGTGGTTATATCTGAAAGGTTAACCTTTGTTAAGATATATGAATAAGCTCTTATGTGATTTGATTGTATCTTATCATTATACCGAGGCTTTATTTCTAAGTACCGCTATTGATTGCAGTGCTTTATCTTGTTTAGATTGTCACCATGGTGATGGGTTTGGTGTGGACGTAGAGGCTGTCAGCCGCTACGTCATCTGATAGCGCCCCGCCTCGGCGTCCTGCGCTGGCGCTCCGGCGGGCGGGAAAAATGTTCACGCTGGTGGGGATATAAGGTGAGTTCATTTGTATTTATATGTATCCTGACGAAAATTTTATAAATTGAAACGTTGATCTATCTTTACGGAGTCTGGCCGTTTATTAACCAGTATCTACTAAGCTGTGAGTGCCGCCTGTTATCATCTTCTATTCATCTGTACATGGCTGTGAGGGCACCGGGCGTGTTTCAAGTGTATATTGGAGTGCCGGACATTGCTTATATATTTATGATGTACCAGGTAACTGGTGTTATCTAGGTCACGGCAACCATTGATTAAGTTTTTCTTTGGAAATTCTGATTCTCGTCTGTCTCTCAGGATTTGTTGGACATTCTTCTTTTTTATACATTTTTTACACAGGGTGATTGTATTATTCACTTGGTTTTAGCTGCTGATTTTTCACATAGCTTGCTAGTTTGCAATTAAGATAAACCACTGACCTGTACATTATTTTGGTAGCCATTATTGAACTTTGAAACATTCTCTGCAATATGGCTGAGTCCAATGTGGGAGAAAAGGAAATCTTTAACCCCTTGTTAATCCCATTGCAAGAACATTTTAGTTACTCTGAATCAGAGACTGACACTATTTTGCACAAGGAACAACTCTTTGATCAAATTGAGGCACTTTCCACAGAAGTGATTTTTCGTGACTTACTACGCTTAAAGAAAAAGGAGATTGACTTCACTTATCATGCGATTACACTCAGCGATTATTTTCGTTCAAAGAAAATACCCAGGGGGTTCAGAGTACGCAATTGCCCTACGATAGGAAGATGGGACCCTGCTTTTTGTCGTAAATGGGTCTCTATTTTGAACAAATGTTCAGCTGACTTAATGCTTTTGGTCATTGAGCATTCTAATAAGGAAGTAGAATCGGTTAAAGCAAAAATCTCAGTGCTTGAAGGGACACATATACCATTACTGGAGGCTGATAAAGACAACGAGTGGTTGGATAAATTGGCCAGCCAACTTGCAACCTACAAATGCGACCTGATTAAATACAAGCGTGAAAAATTTCTGAAAGTCGAGAAAGACTACGATAACCATCAGGTGTATAGGTGGTTGTCAGGTAACAAGGAAGGTGAGATCAAACGCCCTTTCTTTCGCAGACAACGCTACCCGAGAACAGCACTTGATACCGAAACTTCCACTGAAAATACCAGCACGGCCAGCGACTCTGAACCCCGCCGGAATCGGAATCGCAATCGCCGCAGAGGTCCTAATATCCCTTTAGGAGTGACAACACGTACCGGTGCCCGCAAAGACGCCCTACTCGACGAGGCGGACAATACAGACGCAGCCAAACGTGGAAAAAAGCCACCCGTAGCCAACAAGAGCAAATCATTTTCAACTTGTCTAGTGTGGAACTCACAGATAGTGAGAAAAGTGTCCTTTCAAAGGGTTTTTCATTTGTGCCGTCTAAAGATTTTGACCATTTGAGATGGAATATTGAGAAGCACCAACTTCAACGTAAGCTCAAATTAAAAGAATTCTTTTCACAGAAACAACCTGATTCTACCCGGAGTGATAAAAGCCCTATTCCGTCCAGTCTACTTCAATTCAAGAAACCGTCTTCTTTTGACCCCTTGACTAACAACCCCAGCATCAAAACTTTCATGCGTGTTATTGATCAGCAGGTGGTAAATACCATGAAAGATCCAGCTCCCATGAGATCCAACTTGAACTCACAAGAACTCAAAGCTTTGAAGTCTTTATCAAGCAATGAGAATCTTGTTATCCGCCCCGCAGATAAGGGGGGTGCGGTGGTGCTTCAGGATCTTCAAGATTATAGATCTGAATTACAACGCCAGCTAGCGGAACCTGGTGTTTATTTAAAACTCCGGGGAGACCCTACTATTGGTTTTTCTAAATGCCTTAGAGAAATGTTGTTGATTGCATTAGATTCCTCCTTTATCTCCGAGGAGTGCTTTGAGGTCCTTATTCCAGAGTTTCCCATTGTACCATTACTTTACAGTTTGCCCAAGATCCATAAAGGCCTCGACCCTCCACCGGGGAGGCCTATTATTGCGGCACGGGGCTCTTTATTTCAGCCCACATCTACTTTTCTTGATACTGTTCTGCAACCTTTGGTGCAGACACAACCCAATTATCTGTTGGACACCACAGCACTCCTCAATAAATTGATTGATTTGGGGACTGTTCCCAGTGATGTTTGGCTTATTACTGCAGATGTGTGCAGTTTATATACTGTCATTCCCCATGCTGAGGGCTTAGAAGCGGTGCAGAAATTCTTGTTCGAGTTTAGCTCTTTAAATGCTGTACATGTTCAAATTGCAGGGCAACTGTTGGAACTCATCCTCACCAAAAAAAAATTTCTTTTTGATGGTGATTTTTATCTACAGACCAAAGGGTGTGCGATGGGTTCCGCAGTTGCCCCGACGTACGCTAACATCTTCATGTTTGCAGTTGAGAATGATTTATTTTTCAGAGATCCAGAAATAGCTATGGATATTGTATTCTATACAAGATTCATAGATGATCTTTTGTTGATTTGGAGGGGCACGGAAGAAAAATTTAAATTGATCATGGAAACCCATAACAACTCTCCCAGTCCAGTTAAATTTACCTTTAAGATGGATAGACAGGTGATAGATTTCCTAGACGTTAGAATTTCCCTCCTTGAAGGTAGGATTTCAACTACGGTCTTTACTAAACCTACTGACCGGAATACATTCCTGCATTGGAACAGCTGTCACCCCAGAAGCCTGAAATATGGCTTACCATATTCACAGATGATCAGAATTAGAAGGATCAACGATGATGCATCTACAGCATCGATTCAAATTGATGATCTTATATCTAGATTTGTAGCCAGGGGTTATCAACTCCGTAAATTACTTCTTGATAAAGAAAAAGTACTGGCCATGGACAGAAAGGATCTATTAGTTAAAAAGATCAGGACAACAGAGGATTCTAAACTCCCTTGGTTAAGATATATGAATAAGCTCTTATGTGATTTGATTGTATCTTATCATTATACGGAGGCTTTATTTCTAAGTACCGCTATTGATTGCAGCGCTTTATCTTGTTTAGATTGTCACCATGGTGATGGGTTTGGTGTGGACGTAGCGGCTGTCAGGCGCTACGTCATCTGATAGCGCCCCGCCTCGGCGTCCTGCGCTGGCGCTCCGGCGGGCGGGAGAAATGTTCACGCTGGTGGGGATATAAGGTGAGTTCATTTGTATTTATATGTATCCTGATGAAAATTTTATAAATTGAAACGTTGATCTATCTTTACGGAGTCTGGCCGTTTATTAACCAGTATCTACTAAGCTGTGAGTGCCGCCTGTTATCATCTTCTATTAAATATATATACATACATAAAATCAGTAAGCGAGTGCCGATACAGTTGAGATGTTGTAATCCCCACCTTGACCTTATTCAGGTGTGAGCTCAAAAAAGGGGGGTAATCACAGGAACGAACAAAGGAACTTTGAGCTGAGTCACCCTATGCATTTCATCCTAAAAGACTTTGTCAGTGGTAGGTATCGAAGAGCTCAATATAGATGGTTCCAGAATGGTTATGTTCACAGAATTTAACAATGTATCTAACGATGTATACAGTCCAATATAAATTTGATATCTGGGTCAAGCTGGAGGATGACTGGATCAGGTAGTACATTTCACCTCTTTGGGACTGGAGCCTGATATGCCACAGAAGGTCAACAATAGGGAATCGGACACCTTACTTTATTAGACCTCACCCCCAAAGCCAGGGCCATAGAGAGCAGTGCCAGGCCCTGGTACAGCGTGGGGTGTGTGGCTTAAATAAGGGGTGTGTCCACATTCCCTACAAAAAACAATATATAAAAAAACTGTGAAGTGGCCTGTGCGCTCCTCAGGGAGAAACCATTCAGATGGGGAGGCTCCATGCGCGGGACTACAACCCATTCTGAATTGCACAACTACAACCCATTCTGAATCGGGCCCATGGAGCGGAATGGAGGGCAAAGAGGGTCAATAAAAAGGAAAAATAAAGCCTAGAATTGTCTATAACATTTTTTATACATTTTTGCATGCTCCAAACCCGGGTCCAAGAAAGTAGTAACAACAAAGGAGTATGACTTGATAAGGCATCATGATTAATAATAGCAGTGTCCAATTATACTAATAAATAATAGTTCCCCCTTTATAATAAGTCATACAAGCAGTGTCTTGCTCTCATTATTAATGGTTATAATTTCAACCTTTTTTTTTTTTTTTTACGTGTGTAATTTTTTTGTTAGTTTTTGCAGGGAAAACAAAAAGAACATATTAACAACGAAGAAAACAGAGTACAGAAATTAATCATGTACAATCCGTTTCACAATGTCATATTCCCATCAATAAAGAGTGTCATGTTGATATCAATACACAAAGAATTTGTGGTCATTAATGTTGCATATAGTAAAAGCCATATACAAATTAAACAAACAGTACAGGCAGACAAATCAATGGAAGAAGTATCACTTACATCATCTCAGATCAACAAGGTATATATTAATATAGAAAATGAGATCAGGTCAAAAAAACAAAAGGAGGAAAGGACCACACTTGACGAGTTGTACACAAAGAGAATAAAGAAATATGACAGATACCTCCCTTTCCATCAATCAGAGAGTTGAGCTGGAGCCAACCTAGCCATAGCTGGACAGGAGGAATTACCTCTGTCTCATTTATTGAGATAATGGGGCAGGATCTCTCTAGACCTATGTGTAGAGATGAGCAGGTTCGGTTCTCAGAGAACCAAACCCTACCGGACTTCACGTCATGAGCCCGGATCCGAGTCAGGCACGGGTTTTCCCGCCTTACTCGGAAACCAGAACGAGGCAAAATGTCATCATCCCGCTGTCGGAATCTTGCGGGGTTTGGATTCCATATAAGGAGCTGCGTGTCACCGCCATTTTCACTCCGGCATTGGAGAGTGTAGGGAGAGGACATATCTCCGTCCTTAGTGTCCTCAGTGTCCGTGTCTTGTGCTGCATCTGTCCAGTCACAGTGCTTGTGTCCTCTGCTGCCATATGTCCAGTGCTGTCCAGTGGTGCTGTGTTGTGCTGCATCAGTCCAGTGGTGATGTGTTGTGCTGCATCAGTCCAGTCACAGTGGTGGTGTCCTCTGCTGCCATATGTCCAGTGTAACTGTATAAGACCAGTCCATTTCAGTGGTGCTGTGTTGTCCTGCATCAGTCCTGTGCTGCCGTAAATGTCCAGTGGTACTGCTGTCATATGTCCAGTGATCCTGCCGTATATGTCCATTGATACTGCCATATATGTCCAGCGGTACTGCCGTATAAATCCAGTGATCCTGCTGTATAAGTCCAGTGATCCTGCCGTATAATTCCAGTAATACTGCTGTATATGTCCACTGATACTGCCGTATATGTCCAGCGGTACTGGCATATAAGTCCAGTCCAGCGATACTGCCGTATATGTCCAGTGATATTGCCGTATATGTCCAGTGATATTGCCGTATATGTCCATTGATACTGCCGTATATATCCAGTGGTACTGCCGAATATGTCCAGCGGTACTGCCATATAAATCCATTGATGCTGCCCTATAATTCCAGTGATCTTGCCGTATAAATCCAGTGATCCTGCGGTATAAGTCCAGCAGTGCCGTAACTAGACATTTTAGCGCTGTGTGCAAGAAACGGCATCGACGCCCCCCCCCCCCCCCTTAACGTAGACCGGCGGCAATGCGCACCGTAGGCGCGTGCAAAAAATATAGGGGCGTGGGTTCATGGGAAAGGGGTGTGACCACAAAATAATACCAATTCATAATGGTGCACAGTAGTCTCCATTATTCAAATTACGCCTCACAGTAGCGCCACGACACCAGGTAGAGCCCCTTTTTACACATTACGGCAGACAGCGCCTCCTTTTTACACATTACGGCAGACAGCGCCTCCTTTTTTACACATTACGGCAGACAGCGTCCCCTTTTTACACATTACAGCAGACAGCGTCCCCTTTTTACACATTACGGCAGACAGCGTCCCCTTTTTACACATTACAGCAGACAGCGTCTCCTTTTTACACATTACGGCAGACAGCGTCCCCTTTTTACACATTACAGCAGACAGCGCCTCCTTTTTACACATTACGGCAGACAGCGTACCCTTTTTACACATTATGGCAGGCAGTCCCCATTTTTACACATTTCGGCAGACAGCGTACCCTTTTTACACATTACAGCAGACAGCGTCCCCCTTTTTGCACATTACAGCATTACAGCAAACAGCGTCCCTGTTTTATACATTACAGCAGACAGCGCCTCCTTTTTACACATTGGAGAGTAGGCAGCACTCATGAGGCTTGAAGCGGTAAAATATAATCAAACAGTGCTTTTTATTCAAGTCCCCTCCCTCAGAACAGATTTTATATATATATATATATATATATATATATATATATATACACACACACACACAAATTATATATATATATATATATATATATACAGGCAGAGGGTCCACACTCACGTTTGGGTATACACAATGCTGGGGTGACATCCAATGAGGGAAGAAATCCCACTCCAATACAGTTCCAAATTAGGGGAGCACTCACCAGTCTTCAAGTAGAAACAAGTTTATTCAAGCCATCAGTAGCAAACAATTTATGTCGACGTTTCGGTCATAGTTCTGACCTTTGTCAAGATACCAGTGCAATGAACCAGTGCTACTATTGACTTGCAACTATTTTGCATATGGAGGGCCATACGATCTCCAAACGGCTGGGACAGCGATGGGGAGTAACATAGCCCCATCGTATGCAAATCTATTTATGGATGCATATGAGACTATGAACATCATCCCGCCGTTTGGTGATAGTATCGCCTTCTACCGAAGATTTATAGATGATGTTTTTCTTGTATGGGTGGGTACCCAGGAAGCTTTAACGAACATGGTGGAGTATCTAAATGGCCTTGAATCAACAATTAGGTTCACTATGCATTCGAGTACTGAAACAGTAGATTTTTTAGATGTCAGTATTTACACCACCAATGATGGTTATGGTTTCAGATTGTATAGAAAGCCGACTGACAGGAACACCTTACTGTCATTTGACAGTCACCACCCTGGATCATTGAAGCAAAATCTACCTATATCTCAATTTCTAAGGGTTCTCAGAAATAATTCGGATGAAGGAGTGGCCGCTAAACAATTAGAGGAGATGAAAATGAGATTTGAGACAAGGGGGTATGATAAGAATACCATCAGTAGATGCCTATATAAGGCCAAAAATATCCATAGGGGAGCCTCACATAGAAAACCCAAGGAGGACAACCCGTTTGTTATCTCCACTACATTCAATACAGCTGGTCCGGCCATTCGAAAAGCAGTTAGAAAATTATGGCCAGTGGTAAAAACTGATCCGGCACTCATGAAAAAACTACCTGATAAACCACTACTAAGCTTCAGATGTGCTCATAATCTGAAGGACATACTGATGCAGCCTGACAGAGGAATGCCACATGCCTCGAATATGTGGCTGATACCTAAGAAATTAGGATGCTTCAGGTGTATAAATTGCACCACATGTAGAAGTATGACCACGGGTCAATTCTTCCATCACCCACACACAGGAGCGAAGATATCTATTCGCCATAGATTGACATGCACCTCCGATTATGTGGTATACACCCTGACATGTCCATGCTCCCTAGTATATGTGGGAAAGACTATTCGTCCATTCCGTGAAAGAATGGCTAACCACCGACTTTCCATCAGAAATGCCATAACAAGTGGCACCTCGGATAAACCTGTGGCCAGACACTTTTGTGAAGCACGACACCCTCTGGCATCTCTGAGGAGTATGGTAATTGACAGAGTGGAGTCACCAAAAAGAGGTGGTGATCGAGCGAAACTCCTATTGAAACGGGAAGCTGCATGGATACATAGGTTGGACACAATACGACCTGGCCTCAATGATGGAATACACTATAGTATTTTCCTATAAAGAATGTCCCATGATGGCTCCATCATTATTGTTTTTTACGTTTTATTTTTTCTTTTATTTTTTACTCTTTTGTTCCTGCCGTCGGTTTTTTTAATTTTTTCATTTGTTCTATACAATCTTTGAAACCAAAAACTAATATGAGATATAGGAACCTAATATACACGTGGGGGGTCCCTGAGGAATCATATACTAATGATTGTGACGGGATCTACCCTATGTGTATAAATGGAACCAAGTAACAGAATTTTAATTACTATGTGATGATCGTTATAGTGATACTCTGAATTCCCTACTTTCCTCTGATGGAAACTTGCTCCCTCTGCAGCCATAACTAGATATCATCCATATATACATGTGCTATTTAAGTTACCACAGGTATTATATTGCTAATTGTATATTACTAATGGCATGCGACTTTAAGATACATCTATATATGTGTATAAGCTTTACATCCCAAGAGTGGGATGTTTGATTTGTGCGTTGGACCGTGCGGGGCCAGCTACTGAAGTGGCGTATTGACTGTGTAGTGATGCTGTGCTTCCTGTGGTCCGTGGATCGGCTTGCAGTGAAGCGCATTTGTTTCTGTGGAATTTGTTGCTAGGTAGCGTCTTGAGGCTTCTACCATGTGACCTTCTTGCGCTCCACGGCCCTGATATCCGGTCAGGCGGCACGCAACTGGTCCTAATAAAACTGTTGCTAGGTAACCTTTTGACGTGTCACATGTGATTTGCGTCTTGAGGATGTAGTATGTGCGTTCCACGGACCGGAAGTGTGGCCGGCGGTGGAACGCACGCCGTGTTTAGTGTTCACATCGTGCAATAACAAGATTTTGGCTGCATGAGGGGGTGAGTGAAATATCATTGACAGGGTGATATGATACAATATGATGATCTCTTGATTTTAATATGTGTTTGTTGAAATGTCTATTATATGTAATTGTTTATGATATGGGGTGTGGGGGAGTTGCTGAGATTAATTGGAGGGAGGGATCTATATGGGTATATAGGTAGCACTGGTTCATTGCACTGGTATCTTGACAAAGGTCAGAACTATGACCGAAACGTCGACATAAATTGTTTGCTACTGATGGCTTGAATAAAATTGTTTCTCCTTGAAGACTGGTGAGTGCTCCCCTAATTTGAAACTATATATATATATATATATATATATATATATATGCACATATACATATTAGCTGAGCCAAGCAATCAGTAGTTTACTGAGTGCACCTATAGACTATAGGTGCACTCAGGAAACTCCTGAATGCGTGGCTCAGCTAATATATATATATATATATATATATAATCTCTCTCTCATAAGGTTACCCTACTTCTCTTTTTTTTTTCTACAGAATCCCCCCCCCACTCCCCTCCGGCTAGCCTGAGCACCTCACATGCCCCTGCAGTAAACAGTGAGTGGTCAAGTCTACTGTCTCACTCACTCTGTCCAGTATACCGCTGTCCTGCTCCAGCAGTGGCTCAGAGACTAGTCCTACAGCTCCTGGCATGTGTCAGCGATGGCAGGGCAGAGAACACACGTGGAGAGACTGAGCACTCGCGGCCAGCGCAGGGCGGGCGGTGAGGAAGGAAGGGAGGAAGGTGTGCGTCGGAGCATCAGCATGACGATGGGTGGGCTGTGTGGCCAGCCGCCCACACATCTGTGAGTCTGACTGGTTGGCTGGCGCAGCGGAAGAGGGTGTGAGTGACAGTAGGGGAACTTGAAGATAGCAGCTAGCACCAGTGACAGCCCAGGTAGCGCAGTAGATGATCCGATCATCGCTATCTGTGTGCACGGGGGGGTGCCTGTGTGCGCACCAGGCACCCCCCGTGCACACGCCTATGACCCACACTAGCAGTTCTCTCCACTCATGCAGTGCCGTAACTAGCTATGCGGCGGGTGCAGGCGGAGATTTTTTCCGGCTCACAGCGTATTGCGCTGTGTGTAATGCCCCTCTCGCACATAGCTAGTTACGGCACTGAAGTTCAGTGATCATGTCGTATAATTCCAGTGGTACTGGCATATAAGTCCAGTCAAGCGATACTGCCATATATGTCCAGTGATATTGGCGTATATGTCCATTAGTACTGCTGTATATGTCCAGTGGTACTGCCATATAAATCCATTGATGCTGCCCTATAAATCCAGTGATCCTGCCGTATAAGTCCAGTGATCTTGCCGTATAATTCAGTGGTACTGGCATATAAGTCCCGTCCAGTGATACTGCCATAAATGTCCAGTGATACTGCCGTATATGTCCATTGATACTGCCGAATATGTCCAGCGGTACTGCCGTATATGTCCAGCGGTACTGCCGTATAAATCCAGTGATCCTGCCATATAATTCCAGTGATCCTGCTGTATAAATCCAGTGATCCTGCCGTATAAGTCCAGTGATCCTGCCGTATAATTCCAGTGATCCTGTCGTATAAGTCCAGTGGTACTGGCGAATAAGTCCAGTGATCCTGCCGTATAAGTCCAGTGATCCTGCCATATAATTCCAGTGGTACTGGCGTATAAGTCCAGTCCAGTGATTCTGCCATATATGTCCAGTAATACTGCTATATATGTCCAGTGATACTGCCGTATATGTCCATTGATACTGCCGTATATATCCAGCGGTACTGCCGTATATGTCCAGTGGTACTGCCGTATAAATCCAGTGATCCTGCCGTATAATTCCAGTGATCCTGCCATATATTTCTAGTGGTACTGGGGTATAAGTCCAGTCCAGTGATACTGCTATATATATATATATATATATATATATATATACCCTGTTGCAAAGTGGATTACTGAGGCCATAACAACTATGCTGGTGTTAGACATGCGTCCGGTATCCACCATTAGTGCAGTGGGACAGCAGTGCCAACCCAAGATGGGCCAGGTGTTTGTGCCGCACACTTGTGTCACTTAGCTTAGTAATACAGCTACCTCATTGCCCTCTTTTATTTCTTGGCATGATGTGCTGGTTGGGTACTACATTTTTTAAGTTCCTTCCTGTCTAACACTGCAATGCCACTCCTAGATGGGCCAATTGTTTGTGTCATTTATCTCAGTCATACAGCTACCTCATTGCATTTCTTTTACATCTTTGCATGATGTGCTGTTTGAGGCCTTTTTTATATCTGCCCTCCTGTCTGACACTGCAGTGCCACTCCTAGATGGGCCAATTGTTTGTGTCGCTTAGCTTAGTCATACAGCTACCTCATTGCCCTCTTTTACTTCTTGACATGATGTGTTGTTTGGGTACAATTTTTTTTAAGTGCCCTCCTGTCTGACACTGCAATGCCACTCCTAGATGGGCCAATTGTTTGTGTCGCTTAGCTTAGTCATACAGCTACCTCATTGCACCTCTTTTTCAACTTTGCATGATGTGCTGTTTGGGGCCTTTTTTATATCTGCCCTCCTGTCTGACACTGCAATGCAACTCCTAGGTAGTCAGGCAAAGAACAAATTTATAGATTGCCGGGCAGTAGTCTTCGTCTAAATCTAGGGCAAACATACACTGTTTAGGAGAGAAGGGGGGTAACGTCGGTTCAGTAAGTAGTATATCTGACCAAATCGCTTCCCAGAAAGCATATACAGTTGGGCATAACCATAATAAGTGCCAGAAGTTAGCTTCACAGGCACTACGGCACCTCAGGCAAATATCACTAGAACATAGCTCCGCCTTAAATAGAGAGACTGGGGTTCTATACATCCTATAAAGAACAAAAAAGAAGACGTGTTGATATCTGATACATGGAGCAGTATACTTAAGAGAGCACAACACCTGAAGCTACTGGTAATCTTCAAGTGGACCAATGTCCTGCTCCCATTTAAGTTTAAGCTGGTCAAAAATGTTCAGGCAAAGTTGGTTATTAAGGCTAGCATACAAAGTAGAAATTTGATGGCTTGTACCCAGATCCATAACCAGTTCTTTAATTGGCGATTTAGAAATAGACGGAGGCGAGACCCCAAATTGTGCCTGTGCTGCATGGCGGAGCTGTAGGTAGAGCTAAAAATTTTTATTGGATATATCAAGCTCCTCCCACAGTTGCGTAAAAGATTTCAAAACACCATTATCATATAGTTGTGAAATTGTTGTAAGGTCCGCCCCAATCCATATATTATCTTGTGTGACATGAAATAGTTCCCTATACGCTGTGTTAAACCAAAGGGGCATATCAGAATCTGTATCCCTCCAGTCATAAAAAGAGTGAGTCTGTCGCCGCACAAGTAGCGATTGATGGAGTAAAGGAGGAAGACCAGCACTAGAAGAGGCAGAAAGAAGAAACTGAACAGGGGAGAAGTGAGACACCACAAACTGGGCAAAGAATCTCTCAAACGTGGGACTATCCCTATTTAAGATCCAATTGGACAAATGCACAAGTTGAGCAGCCAGATAGTAAGCGTGCATATTAGGAAAACCCAATCCTCCATCAGATTTAGCCTTAACCAGAGCTCTCAGGGCAACTCTGGATGTCTTGTTACTAGAGATGTGCACCGGAAATTTTTCGGGATCTGTGTTTTGGTTTTGGATTCGGTTCCGCGGCCGTGTTATGGATTCGGATGCGTTTTGCCAAAGCCTCCCTGAAAAATTTTTGTCGGATTCGGGTGTGTTTTGGATTCGGGTGTTTTTTTTACAAAAAACCCTCAAAAACAGCTTAAATCATAGAATTTGGGGGTCATTTTGATCCCATAGTATTATTAACCTCAATAATCCATAATTTAAACTCATTTTCAGTCTATTCTGAACACCTCACACCTCACAATATTATTTTTAGTCCTAAAATTTGCACCGAGGTCGCTGGATGGCTAAGCTAAGCGACACAAGTGGCCGACACAAACACCTGGCCCATCTAGGAGTGGCACTGCAGTGTCAGGCAGGATGGCACTTCAAAAAAATAGTCCCCAAACAGCACATGATGCAAAGAAAAAAAAAGAGGCGCACCAAGGTCACTGTGTGACTAAGCTAAGCGACACAAGTGGCTGACACAAACACCTGGCCCATCTAGGAGTGGCACTGCAGTGTCAGACAGGATGGCACTTCAAAAAAAATTGTCCCCAAACAGCACATGATGCAAAGAAAAAAAGAGGCGCACCAAGGTCGCTGTGTGACTAAGCTAAGCGACACAAGTGGCCGACACAAACACCTGGCCCATCTAGGAGTGGCACTGCAGTGTCAGACAGGATGGCACTTAAAAAAATAGTCCCCAAACAGCACATGATGCAAAGAAAAATGAAAGAAAAAAGAGGTGCAAGATGGAATTGTCCTTGGGCCCTCCCACCCACCCTTATGTTGTATAAACAGGACATGCACACTTTAACGAAACCATCATTTCAGCGATAGGGTCTGCCACACGACTGTGACTGAAATGACTGGTTGGTTTGGGCCCCCACCAAAAAAGAAGCAATCAATCTCTCCTTGCACAAACTGGCTCTACAGAGGCAAGATGTCCACCTCATCATCATCCTCCGATTCCTCACCCCTTTTACTGTGTACATCCCCCTCCTCACAGATTATTAATTCGTCCCCACTGGAATCCACCATCTCAGATCCCTGTGTACTTTCTGGAGGAAATTGCTGGTGAATGTCTCCACGGAGGAATTGATTATAATTAATTTTGATGAACATCCTCTTCTCCACATTTTCTGGAAGTAACCTTGTACGCCCATTGCTGACAAGGTGAGCGGCTGCACTAAACACTCTTTCGGAGTACACACTGGAGGGAGTGCAACTTAGGTAAAATAAAGCCAGTTTGTGCAAGGGCCTCCAAATTGCCTCTTTTTCCTGACAGTATACGTACGGACTGTCTGACGTGCCTACTTGGATGCGGTCACTCATATAATCCTCCACCATTCTTTCATTGGTGACAGAATCATATGCAGTGACAGTAGACGACATGTCAGTGATCATTGGCAGGTCCTTCAGTCCAGACCAGATGTCAGCACTCGCTCCAGACTGCTCTGCATCACCGCCAGCGGGTGGGCTCGGAATTCTTAGCCTTTTCCTCGCACCCCCAGTTGCGGGAGAATGTGAAGGAGGAGCTGTTGAAGGGTCACGTTCCGCTTGACTTAACAATTTTCTCACCAGCAGGTCTTTGAACCTCTGCAGACTTGTGTCTGCCGGAAAGAGAGATACAACGTAGGTTTTAAATCTAGGATCGAGCACGGTGGCCAAAATGTAGTGCTCTGATTTCAACAGATTGACCACCCGTGAATCCTGGTTAAGCGAATTAAGGGCTCCATCCACAAGTCCCACATGCCTAGCGGAATTGCTCTGTTTTAGCTCCTCTTTTAATGTCTCCAGCTTCTTCTGCAAAAGCCTGATGAGGGGAATGACCTGACTCAGGCTGACAGTGTCTGAACTGACTTCACGTGTGGCAAGTTCAAAGGGTTGCAGAACCTTGCACAAAGTTGAAATCATTCTCCACTGCGCTTGAGTCAGGTGCATTCCCCCTCCTTTGCCTATATCGTGGGAAGATGTATAGGCTTGAATGGCCTTTTGCTGCTCCTCCATCCTCTGAAGCATATAGAGGGTTGAATTCCACCTCGTTACCACCTCTTGCTTCAGATGATGGCAGGACAGGTTCAGGACTGTTTGCTGGTGCTGCAGGCTTCGGCATGCGGTGGCTGAATGCCGAAAGTGGCCCGCAATTCTTCGGGCCACCGACAGCATCTCTTGCACGCCCCTGTCGTTTTTTAAATAATTCTGCACCACCAAATTCAATGTACAGTATGTGCAAAACATGGGACGTGCTGGAATTTGCCCAGATGTAATGCACGCACAATATTGGTTGCGTTGTCCGATGTCACAAATCACCAGGAGAGTCCAATTGGGGTAAGCCATTCTGCGATGATGTTCCTCAGTTTCCGTAAGAGGTTTTCAGCTGTGTGCCTCTTATGGAAAGCGGTGATACAAAGCGTAGCCTGCCTAGGAACGAGTTGGCGTTTGCGAGATGCTGCTACTGGTGCCGCCGCTGCTGTTCTTGCTGCGGGAAGCAATACATCTACCCAGTGGGCTATCACAGTCATATAGTCCTGAGTCTGCCCTGCTCCACTTGTCCACATGTCCGTGGTTACAACTGCATTTTTTAGGACACTGGTGACTCTTTTTCTGACGTCTGTGTACATTTTCGGTATGCCTGCATAGAGAAATGGAACCTAGATGGTATTTGGTACGGGGGACACAGTACCTCAATCAAGTCTCTAGTTGCCTGTGAATTAACGGTGGATACCGGACACACGTTTCTCACCACCCAGGCTGACAAGACCTGAGTTACCCGCTTTGCAGCAGGATGACTGCTGTGATATTTCATCTTCCACGCAAAGGACTGTTGGACAGTTAATTGCTTACTGGAAGTAGCACAAGTGGTCTTCCGACTTCCCCTCTGGGATGACGATCGACTCCCAGCAGCAACAACAGCAGCGCCAGCAGCAGGAGGCGTTACACTCAAGGATGCATCGGAGGAATCCCAGGCAGGAGAGGACTCGTCAGACTTGCCAGTGACATGGCCTGCAGGACTATTGGCTTTCCTGTGTAAGGTGGAAATTGACACTGAGGGAGTTGGTGGTGTGGTTTGCAGGAGCTTGGTTACAAGAGGAAGGGATTTACTGGTCAGTGGACTGCTTCAGCTGTCATCCAAACTTTTTTAACTTGTCACTGACTTCTGATGAATGCGGTCCAGGTGACGTATAAGGGAGGATGTTCCTAGGTGGTTAACGTCCTTACCCCTACTTATTACAGCTTGACAAAGGCAACACATGGCTTGACTCCTGTTGTCCGCATTTGTGTTGAAATAATTCCACACCGAAGAGATGATTTTTTTTTTGTATTTTGACCAGGCATGTCAATGGCCATATTCGTCCCACGGACAATAGGTGTCTCCCCGGGTGCCTGACTTAAACAAACCAACTCACCATCAGAATCCTCCTTGTCAATCTCCTCCCCAGCGCCAGCAACACCCATATCCTCATCCTGGTGTACTTCAAAAGTGACATCTTCAATTTGACTATCAGGAACTGGACTGCAGGTGCTCCTTCCAGCACTTGCAGGGGGCATGCAAATGGTGGAAGGCGCAGGCTCTTCCCATCCAGTGTTGGGAAGGTCAGGCATCGCAATCGACACAATTGGACTCTCCTTGGGGATTTGTGATTTAGAAGAATGCACAGTTCTTTGCTGTGCTTTTGCCAGCTTAAGTCTTTTCATTTTTCTAGCGAGAGGATGAGTGCTTCCATCCTCATGTGAATCTGAACCACTAGCTATGAACATAGGCCAGGGCCTCAGCCGTTCCTTTCCACTCCGTGTCGTAAATTTCATATTGGCAAGTTTACGCTTCTCATCAGACGCTTTCAATTTAGATTTTTGGGTCATTTTACTGAACTTTTGTTTTTTGGATTTGACATGCTCTCTACTATGACATGGTATTTAGTACCGGGGACACTCACTGCCCAGGCTGCCAAGGCCTGAGTTATCGACTTTGCAGCAGGATGACTGCTGTGATATTTCATCTTCCTCGCAAAGGACTGTTGGACAGTCAATTGCTTACTGGAAGTAGTACAAGTGGTCTTCCGACTTCCCCTCTGGGATGACGATCGACTCCCAGCAGCAACAACAGCAGCGCCAGCAGCAGGAGGCGTTACACTCAAGGATGTATCGGAGGAATCCCAGGCAGGAGAGGACTCGTCAGACTTGACAGTGACATGGCCTGCAGGACTATTGGCTTTCCTGTGTAAGGAGGAAATTGACACTGAGGGAGTTGGTGGTGTGATTTGCAGGAGCTTAGTTACAAGAGGAAGGGATTTAGTGGTCAGTGGACTGCTTCCGCTGTCATCCAAAGTTTTTGAACTTGTCACTGACTTATGATGAATGCGCTGCAGGTGACGTATAAGGGAGGATGTTCCGAGGTGGTTAACTTCCTTACCCCTACTTATTACAGCTTGACAAAGGCAACACACGGCTTGCCACCTGTTGTCCGCATTTGTGTTAAAATAATTCCACACCGAAGAGGTGATTTGTTTTTGTAATTTGACCAGGCATGTCAATGGCCATATTCGTCCCACGGACAACAGGTGTCTCCCCGGGTGCCTGACTTAAACAAACCACCTCACCATCAGAATCCTCCTTGTCAATTTCCTCCTCAGCGCCAGCAACACCCATATCCTCATCCTGGTGTACTTCAACAGTAACATCTTTAATTTGACTATCAGGAACTGGACTGCGGGTGCTCCTTCCAGCACTTGCAGGGGGCGTGCAAATGGTGGAAGGCGCCACCTCTTCCCGTCCAGTGTTGGGAAGGTCAGGCATCGCAGCCGACACAATTGGACTCTCCTTGGGGATTTGTGATTTAGAAGAATGCACAGTTCTTTGCTGTGCTTTTGCCAGCTTAAGTCTTTTCATTTTTCTAGCGAGAGGATGAGTGCTTCCATCCTCATGTGAAGCTGAACCACTAGCCATGAACATAGGCCAGGGCCTCAGCCGTTCCTTGCCACTCCGTGTCGTAAATGGCATATTGGCAAGTTTACACTTCTCCTCAGATGCTTTTAATTTTGATTTTTGTGTCATTTTACTGAACTTTTGTGTTTTGGATTTTACATGCTCTCTACTATGACATTGGGCATCGGCCTTGGCAGACGACGTTGATGGCATTTCATCGTCTCGGCCATGACTAGTGGCAGCAGCTTCAGCACGAGGTGGAAGTGGATCTTGATCTTTCCCTATTTTAACCTCCACATTTTTGTTCTCCATTTTTTAATATGTGGAATTATATGCCAGTATCAATAGCAATGGCCTACTACTATATATACTGCGCACAACTGAAATGCACCACAGGTATGGATGGATAGTATACTTGACGACACAGAGGTAGGTAGAGCAGTGGCCTTCTGTACCGTACTGCTATATATACTGTCAGCAAACTGCAAAACTAAAATGCACCACAGGTATAGAATCTAGATGGATAGTATACTTGACGACACAGAGGTAGGTAGAGCAGTGGCCTTCCGTACCGTACTGCTATATATACTGGTGGTCACTGTCAGCAAACTGCAAAACTAAAATGCACCACAGGTATAGAATCTAGATGGATAGTATACTTGATGACACAGAGGTAGGTAGAGCAGTGGCCTTCCGTACCGTACTGCTATATATACAGGTGGTCACTGTCAGCAAACTGCAAAACTAAAATGCACCACAGGTATAGAATCTAGATGGATAGTATACTTGACGACACAGAGGTAGGTAGAGAAGTGGCCTTCCATACCGTACTGCTATATATACTGGTGGTCACTGTCAGCAAAACTCTGCACTGTACTCCTCCTAAATAATACTGCCTGTCCCCAGTCCCCACAATAAAGCAGTGTGAACACAGATATATGCAGCACACTGAGCACAGATATGGAGCATTTTTCAGGCAGACAACGTATACTGGTGGTCACTGGTCAGCAAAACTCTGCACTGTACTCCTCCTATATAATACTGCTGGTCCCCAGTCCCCACAATAAAGCAGTGTGAGCACAGATATATGCAGCACACTGAGCACAGATATGGAGCGTTTTTCAGGCGGACAACGTATAATACTGGTGGTCACTGGTCAGCAAAACTCTGCACTGTACTCCTCCTATAATATTGCTGGTCCCCAGAATAAAGATATGCAGCCCCCTGAAACAAAGTGAGAGGACACCAGCCACGTCCTCTCACTATCATTTCCAACGCACGAGTGAAAAATGGCGGCGACGCGCGGCTCCTTATATAGAATCCGAATCTCGCGAGAATCCGACAGCGGGATGATGACGTTCGGGCGCGCTCTGGTTAACCGAGCCATACGGGAGAATCCGAGTATGCCTCTGACCCATGTAAAATGGGTGAAGTTCGGGGGGGTTCGGATTCCGAGGAACCGAACCCGCTCATCTCTAATTAAAACAGCTGCTAGGAACACCAACCCAAAGCAGCGCCCGTTTCAGATACATTTTCGATATATATTTTCTTGCTTGTCATTCTTGTTGTATAGTCATTTATTAGTTTGTCTCAGTTTTGGTACTTGTCTTATATAATTTAAGTCTCTTGTCAGTGTTTGTTTGTGTGTGTGTGTGTGTGTGTGTGTGTGTGTGTGTGTGTGTGTGTGTGTGTGTGGTTGGTGTGTGCTATGTAGAGGTAGTGGAGGAGTGTGTTTTTTGTAGAGAAGTGTAGCAGGCACTTTTCGTGTTTTGTTTTTTGGTTTTGGTTCTAATTCCACTTTTGTGTTTTAGTTTTGGATCTGGATGAGTTTTGAAAAAAACAAAAACAGCTAAAATCACATAATTTGTGGGTAATTTTGATCCTACGGTATTATTAACCTCAATAACATTAATTTCCAATCATTTCCAGTATATTCTGAACACCTCACAATATTGATTTTAGGCCTAAAAGTTGCATCGAGGTAGCTGTATGACTAACCCAAGCGACACAAATAATTCCCACTGGAATTATACAGCAATATCACTGGACATAAATGGCAGTATCACTGGACATATACGGAAGTGTCAGAAAGGATGGCACTTTTAAAAAATAGTCCCCAAACAGCACATGATGCAAAGAAGAAAAAGAGGTGCAGGATGGAATTGTCCTTGGGCCCTCCCACCCACCCTTATGTTGTATAAACAGGACATGCACACTTTAACAAACCCATCATTTCAGCGACAGGGTCTGCCGCACGACTGCGGCTGAAATGACTGGTTTGTTTGGGCCCCCACCAAAAAAGAAGCAATCAATCTCTCCTTGCACAAACTGGCTCAACAGAGGCAAGATGTCGACCTCATCCTCATTCTCCGATTTCTCACCCCTTTCACTGTGTACATCCCCCTCCTCACAGATTATTAATTCATCCCCACTGGAATCCACCATCACAGGTCCCTATGTATTATCCGGAGACAATTGCTGGTCAATGTCTTCCAGGAGGAATTTATAATTAATTTTGATGAACATCATCTTCTCCACATTTTGTGGAAGTAACCTCCTACGCCAATCGCTGACAAGGTTACCGGCTGCACTAAACACTCTTTCGAAGTAAACACTTGTGTCTGTCAGAAAGAGAGGTACAACGTAGACTTTAAACCTAGGATCGAGCACGGTGGCCAAAATGTAGTGCTCTGATTTCAACAGATTGACCAGCCTTGAATACTGGCAAAGCAAATGAAGGGCACCATCCACAAGTCCCACATACTTAGGTGGATCGCTCCATCTTAGCTCCTCTTTCAATTTCTCCAGCTGCTTCTGCAAAAGCCTGTGAGGGGAATGACCTGACTCAACCTGGCAGTGTCTGAACTGACTTCAAGGGTGGCAAGTTCAAAGGGTTGGAGAACCTTGCAAAAGATGGAAATCATTCACCACTGTGCTTGAGTCAGGTGCATTCCCCCTCCATTGCCTATATCGTAAGTGGATGTATAGGCTTTAATGGCCTTTTGCTGCTCCTCCATCCTCTGAAGCATATAGAGTGTTGAATTCCACCTCATTACCACCTCTTGCTTCAGTTGATGGCAGGGCAGGTTCAGGAGTGTTTGCTGGTGCTCCAGTACTCGGCACGCAGTGGCAGAATGTCGAAAGTGAGCTGCAATTTTTCGGGCCACAGACAGTATCTTTCGCACACCACTGTCATTTTTCAAAAATTCTACACCACCAAATTAATTGTATGTGCAAAACATGGGACGTGCTGGAATTTGCCCAGTTGTAATGTGCACAGAATATAGGTGGCTTTGCCTGATATCACAAATCCCCAGGAGAGTCTAAGTGGGGTAATCCAATGCGCGATGATGTCCCTCAGTTTCCGTAAGAGGTTGTCAGCGGTGTGCCTCTTACGGAAAGTGGTGATACACAGTGTAGCCTGCCTAGAAATGAGTTTGGATTTGCAAGATGCTGCTACTGGTGCCGCTGTTGCTGTTGTTGCTGCGGGAGGCAATACATCTACCAAGTGAGCTGTCACAGTCATATAGTCCTTAGTCTGCACTGTTCCACTGGTCCACATGTCTGTGGTTAAGTGGACACTGGATACAACCGCATTTTTTAGGACACTGGCAACACTTTTTCTGATGTCGCTGTAGATTCTCGGTATCGCCTGCCAAGCGAAGTTGAATCTAGATGGGATTTGGTACCGGGGACACAATACCTCCATCAATTGTCTAAATCCCACTGCACTAATGGCGGATACTGGATGCACATCTAACACCAACATAAGTGTCAAGGCCTCAGTTATCCACTTTGCAACAGGATGACTGCTGTCATATTTCATCTTCCTCATAAAGGACTGCTGGACAGCCAATTGCTTACTGGAAGTAGTACAAGTGGTCTTCCGACTTCCCCTCTGGGATCACGATCGACTTCCAGCACCAACAACTGCAGCGGCAGCAACAGCAGGTGTACCACTCAAGGATCTTCCGGAGAATTCCTGGTTAGGAGAGGACTTCTCAGTCTTGCCAGTGGCATGGCCTGCAGGTCTACTGACGTTCCTGATTGAGGAGGAAGTTGACGTTGAGGCAGTTGGTGATGTGGTTTGCAAGAGCTTGGGTACAAGAGGAAGAAGGGATTTAAGTGTCAGTGGACTGCTTACGCTCTTTTTTTTAATTCAATACATTTTTATTGGTTTTTCAGACAAACAAACAAAAAAACACCCATAAAAAAATAAAACATTAAATAGAAATAAAAGAACTGAACAAAAAAAATAATAAGGCAGATCGTAAAGGAATGCACTGTACGTATACGAATTCAATTCAACGAGTATTGAATGCATCAACATGGCAGGGTATACAGGTTACAGACACCTACATGTTATAGATAACCAACAGCATACTTTCTCTACATTGTTCATACCAGTATGCAATATAAAGTGACCAGATAGCACTACGAGGGGAAAGCACGGGTACACTGGTACAGTGGAGATGATAAACACCTATCCCATATCTTCTAAAATTTGTCCGGGGCTTTCCTAGAAATTGTTAGGCGCCGGGGTCCGCTTGTCTGCGCGGCCCGGCGCCTAGCAACTAGGGACGCCGTGCGCGTACAGCCGCCGGCTCCCTAGCAACGCTAGACGCCGGGCGCGCTGAGCCGCACGGACCCTAGCAACGGGGCCGCCACTGGCGGACCGCGTTCCCCGTTGCTGGGTCCTTTGAATTAATAAGTGCACCTGTTCCCTGGCCGTGCAGCAAGGCAGCTGCACGGCATTTATTATAACCAGCTCCGTCAGCAGCTGATTGGAGGACTCCTGATTAAATACACTCTCAGGGCTTCTCACAGACGCTGGTAATAGCTTCTTGCATGCTGTCTTGTTTGCTGAGAGTCTGTTTCCAGTCCTGCTGTATCCGGTCATTCTGGTTCTCTGAAGTCCTGTACTCGGGAGTTATCATCTCGTCCCTGGAGTCCTGACTGATCACCGTTTATCATCCAGTGGTGTTCGTGAGTCGCGGCTTTGCCGTGTATAGCGGCTCGGCCGCTTTACCCCTTATATTTTGTGTTTGGAGCATTTGCGGAGGGTTCCGCTTCCACAGGCCCACTCTGGTATTCGGCGGTGCCGGGTAGGAGTATTGGGCAAGTGGATATTTTGGTTGTCCTTTTCCCTGGCGGTTTCTCCGCACATACTTTAGGGTTTTTAGTTTGCTTGTAGCCCCTGGCCAGGTTGTCTAGTTAGAGGGCCTCTTGTTATCATCCTGTCTCGGACTTCCCTTTGTCTCTCACTAAGACCGGGGGGCATCGGAGTTGGGCAGACATAATCCGCCCTTCAAACGCGGCTGCCAAGGGCTCAAGAAACCATAGTCTCGCAAGGGATTTCTGACAGCACGGATGAGACAACAGAGTTAGGGCGCCAGGGGCTATTGTTCTTTCCTGTTCCCTTCCCCAGCATTTCCGTTCCAGTGCTCCGGTCCATGCCATAAGATCTCCTCTGACCAGGAGTGCTGGAATCATAACAGAAATATAAACAAACTTTTCATGGGACACAACCGAGTTCACTAGCAGGATCCATTTATTAATGTCAGGGCCCTCAGGCGCCATCCACGAGCGCGCTATCAGTACCTCGGCCAGAGCACAAAGATTTAGAATATATCTTCTGGAGTGAGCATCCAATATCTCTTCATCTATGACCCCAAGGCTACACACAAGGGGGTAAACACGTCAATGGGGGTCCCCGCAGAAGCTATTATCTGTATAAGCTCCTGCCAAAAGTCCCGCACCAGCGGACAGGCCCACAATAGATGCCAGAAGGAACCATCGAGAGAGGCACACTTCGGGCACCCAGAGTCGCCCCGCCACCCTATGCTGACAAGATGTGTGGGAGTGATGTAAACCCGATGTAAGATAAACAAGTGTATCTGCTGAAAACGGGCCGAGGTGGTAGCAGTACGTGAACTCCCCAAGGCCTCCTCCCTCACATCTAAGGGAATCGGTCCCAAATCTACCTCCCATTTAGATTTAAGGTGTGAGAGATTGTCAGAGTGATGGGCACCGAGCAGAGCGGAGTAGATAGCAGAAATAGACCCAGAGCCTAAAGTGTCCATCAGGAGCAGGCGAACCGGTGACTTCTGAAGGAGAGGCGGAGCGGCACTAAACTGAGACGCACATGCATGATGAAGCTGAATATATCTGTAATAGTAGAATGCGGGTATGTTAAACTCAGTCTGCAACTGTCCAAAAGAAATAAACACGCCAGAGGAGTACAATTGGTCAAGGGAACAAACTCCCCTGCGTCCCCACACCGATCCCATATAAAGGGACTTGAGATGATTGAGGGCACGAGTGTGCGTCAATGGGGTGTCAGGATCCCATCCCTCCCCCCCCCCAACATAGAGTGTACTTGCCTCCATACCATAATCGCTTGTTTAACCAACGGCAGCCTAAGGAGTGTAATATTATCACTAAGTAGGAGCTGGAGGGGTGACAAATTAATTTTAAATGCAAGTAATACATTAGAGATTAATAATTCCCGGGACGAGTTGGAGACCCAAGGAATTAGATGGAATAGTTGAGCTGCCAAATAATAGAATCTAAGTTTAGGGAGAGCCAGACCACCCGAGTCCCGAGGCCTAGTTAGAGGATCTAATTTAATCCGAGCTCTACGGTTGGACCATACCAGTGAGGACAAGATACCATCTATGATACGAAATAGTCTCTGGGGGAGATAAACGGGGGAATGTTGGAGGACATACAGCATTTTAGGTAGTACAACCATTTTAATCCGGTTTATCCTACCCGTGACAGTGAGTGGCAGTTTACTCCACACCCTGACACGAGACCGTAAATAGTCCATTTGTGGACGTATGTTCAGATCAATAAATTGCGAGGACCGGTTAGTAACCCATACCCCAAGGTATTTAAAAGAGTCCACCCAACGAAGCGGCAGGTCCCCGGGAGGGCAGGCATGACAGGGGCCTCTAAGCGGAAGGACACAGGACTTGTACCAGTTAATAGACAAACCAGAAAATCCCCCATAGATGTCAATCACCTCCAAGATGTGAGGCATATTTGCAAAGTAGTTAGATACAAACAGCAGAATATCATCTGCATAATGAGCAATTTTGTCTGTCCTGCCACCCAACCGGATGCCCGCCACCCGCGATGAGGATCTAACAATACAGGCCAAAGGCTCTATGGCCAAAGCAAATAGGATCGGGGACAGCGGACAATCTTGTCTCGTACTTCTTTGTAAAGAGAAAGTAGAGGATATGTGGCCGTTAACAGAAACCCTAGCCAATGGGTGTAGAATACAGCAGCTGGACCCATTTTTTTAAAGATAGGCCCAATGCCGAATCGGTCCATTGTCCCCCACAAGAAGCCCCACTCCACAGAGTCAAAAGCCTTAGTAGCATCCAGGAAAACTATGGCTGAGGAGCAGGACCCCTCGCGAGAGGCCTGGAGATGCGTATAGAGCCTCCATAGATTGGATAAAGTAGACCTGCCCGGCATGAACCCTGATTGGTCTTCATGTATCAATTGTAGAATCACAGCATTAAGCCTTGTTGCTAGTATTTTGGCTAAAATTTTAACATCGGTTGTTAACAGGGAAATCGGACGATAAGATTTGACCCGTGTCGGGTCTTTATCTGGCTTAGGGAGGACTATAATCAGGGCCTCAGCCATAGAGTCAGGCAACCTACCCTGCACAAACAAAGTGTTATACATATCAAGAAGTTTAGGGCCGTAAAAAGATAAGTGCTTTTTATTGAGTTCCATGGGCAATCCATCGAGACAAGGGGTCTTCCCTCCAGGAAAGGAATTAACCACGGATTCAACCTCAGTCAGTGTTAAGGGGGAGTCCAATAATGTTATAGCGTCCTGAGACAGCGTCAGTAATGGAATATCAGCTAAATACACCTCTATTTACTTCTCAGTGTAGATAAGCCTAGAGCTATACAGCCGTCTATAGAAATTTACAAAGTCCCCCACAATGGGGTAAATTTACTATGATGTGAGTTCTATTTAAGATGGGATGTTGCCCATAGCAACCAATCAGATTCCAGGTATTATCTTCTAGAAGGTGCTAGACAAATGAGAAGTAGAATCTGATTGGTTGCTATGGGCAACATCCCATCTTCAATAGAACTCCCATCTTAGTAAATTTACCCCAATATCGGGCGTAGTAAAATGGGTCACGTCATATTTGGTACAAATGGCAGGCACCGTATGGGATGCCCTGTCCGCACCCGCCAATGCTGCCATAAAGCTACCAGGCCTATCTCCCGTTGCATAGTATGTGTGTTGAGCATAAAGCAAACGGTACCTAGCCTTGTCAGCCAAACATTCACGCCAGTCAGCCTGCGCAAGCAACCACTTCTCCCTCGTAGTGTCAAGACCATCCACCATATATTGCAGCTCCAATCTCCTACAGCCCGCCTCGAGGTTGCGCTCACCCTGGGTATAACCAGATTTCAAGACAGCCACAGATTTAATCAGGGTACCATGAACATATGCCTTAAAGGCATCCCATAAAACTGTATCAGACACCGAGCCCCAATTTTCCAGCAAGAATGCCTCCCACAATTCCACCAATTCCGCACCGGTGCCCATCTGAGTCAGCCAAAAGGAATTAAACCTCCAAAACCGGGCCCCCCTAACATCTCCCATGTCTAAGCAGAGCATTAACGGGGAGTGATCTGATATGCCCCTAGTAGCATACTGGACATCAATGACACGTGGCAGCAAGCCTTTAGAGGTGAGGGCCAGATCTATCCTAGAGAAGGATAAATAGGTAGGAGAGAAGCATGTCTTACGCCAGGATGACGGACCCTCCATGCATCGACCAGGCCCAAACTGTCCAACAGCAGCGCAAAGTCTCTCCTACGCACCACAGGGGCATCGGAGGACCGTCTAGACCTATCTAAAACATGGTCGATGACATTATTAAAGTCACCAAGGCAAATTATAGCAACATTTGGGAACGTGATAAACTCGGCTGCCTTTCTGAGAACTTCCGAGGAATAAGGGGGCGGTATGTAAACAGCCAGGATAATCAAAGACATAGAATGAACCTGACATTTTATAAAAACATATCTGCCCCACTGATCCAATTGGACCTGATACAGGACAAACGGGACCGACCGTCGAACTAAAATGGACACTCCCCGCGAGTGTGACGTATGGGTGGAGTGGTAAGCCCAGCCCACCCATGGTTTCTTAAGGGCCAGGACCTTTGCCCCCACCAGGTGAGTCTCCATGAGGCAAATAATATCTGCACCATATTGTTTAACGTGCCGAATCACCAGTGACCGTTTAACTTTGTCGTTCAACCCCCGGACATTCCAGGATAGGAATTTGGTTTGATTAGAGGCCATAGGTCAAGACAAAACTAAATGTAGGATCGGTCCCGTGTATCCCCACCAGACCATCACCCCCACAACTGGATACTGTTGGAGTAATCAGTAAACCCATAGCGTCTGCAACACATACAAGAAAAGAAAAAAAGAGAACAAACAACAAAATACAATCCCTCCCGTCCTGTCCCCCCTCCCTGTATACCAACCCAAACTGAGGCATACCTTATCCCAGTAAACCGTACCCCTTTAACAAAGATAAAACAAACTATACCAACATGTGATGGCAATGAATAAAATGACCCAAAGACAAAAGGCGTAGGTCCCCATCCCTCCCCTAAGAAACAAGGGCAAACCCACCCCGAGCCCTATACATAAACATCAGTGATATGGAAAAGTAAGCATTAACAGAGGCAATGTAATATCATCTGCGTAACATACTGCGACACGGATATCAGCAAGAAACATCAACTTAAGCATACGAATTTATCCGACTTCAAGGATCGTCAGCAAGCGCCCGCCTAGCCGGGGCCCAGCGATCCAGCCACAGGGCAGCGTCCCGAGGTGTAGCAAAGAATTTAGTTTCACCGTCCGCCACCACCCTCAGCCTAGAAGGAAACAGCATTGCGTACTGAAGATTCAGTTCCCTGAGGCGTCTTTTAATCGGAACAAATTGTGCACGGTCCTTTTGCACCTCCAGCGCAAAGTCCGGAAACATGGAGATTTTGGAGCCGTTCCACAACAGGGGACCCTTGGTACGCGCCAGAGATAGAACAGCATCCCGATCTCGGTAGTGGAGAAATATCGCTATAAGTGTGCGCGGTGGCGCACTTAGTGGCAGCGGCCTGAAAGGGATTCTGTGCGCCCGTTCAACCGTGAAGAAGGGTGTGAAGGAGTCGGTCCCAAAAGAATTTTTCAGCCACGATTCAACGAACTGCTCCGGGGCGCCACCCTCCTCCTTCTCCGGGAGCCCCACAAAGCGGACATTATTCCTCCTCAATCTGCCTTCCATATCCAGCATCTTGCCTTTAATGTCGGACAGCTGACCATCAATGGCAGTTACACGAGAGCTCAGCGGAGAGATCTTATCCTCCAGCGTAGACATTCGGGTCTCGACTTCCCCGACCCTCTCTCTAACCTTTTGTATATCATGATGGATTATAGTCAGGTCAGCCTGTACCTGGCCAATCTTGTCAGAGAGACGGGATCCGCTAGCCGCCAGGGCTTCCAACACTTTTTGCAGCACATCGTCAGAGGCATCGCCAGAAGAGGATGACTGGCTGGGGGACACCGGTGGAGGGGTATCCCCACCCCCTCCCGGCGCCGCCGCTCGCCCTCCAGGGGTATGTGAGTATTGTGCAAGCTGGACTGCAGCTGATTTGTGGTGATTTCTCACCATTCTAAGATAGATTAGAGCAATTCAAGAACAGCAGCTCTCAGGATATCAAAAAACAGCACAGATATAGTGTAGCCCTGGGTGATAGAAGCTTGTGCACACACTGGAAGTGGAGGAATATTATCACAGCAGCACAGAGACCCAAATGGCAGACCAGTGCAGTCCCAGAGGAGTGTACAGCAGAGCCCCCAGTTCATACTGGCCTCCCAGATAGCCCCAGGTCTTATAGCTCACTGGCAGCACAGGGGAGGACAGGAGGGGCCGCAGGCGGCCCAGCTCACAGCAGCGCCCGGAGAGGGGAGAAGAGCTCACCAGGAGGAACGTGTCTGTCCCCCGCGTGAGTGGCTCCCGCAGGATCGGCCGGCAGGCTTACGTGTCTGTCCCCTGTGTGAGCGGCTCCCGCACAGCACGCACTGCAAGAACATGCCGGAGGGCCGAGACCGGAAGTCACGGCTCCATCTTAGGCCAGGAGAGACTCCAAGAGAGAGGAGATGCGGCGTCCAAAAGCCCTGCACCCAGCGCCAGTCTGACAGCCCGCAGTAGCTCCACGGCAGCTCGGCTCCCTCCCCCGCAAGATAGGGTAACTTGGGCTCAGGGGGGACCCCACAGGATAGTAAAACGGATTTACAGGAGTGGAGAGCTCTCACGCCGAGCAGCTACTCCATGTCCTGCTAGGCCTCGCCGGACTGCTTACACTCTTACCCAAAGTTTCACAAATTGACACTGACTTCTGATGAATGCGCTGCAGGTGACATATAAGGGAGGATGTTCCTAGGTGGTTAACATCCTTACCCCTACTTATTACAGATTGACAGAGGCCAACACACGGCTTGACACCTGCTGTCCGGATTTGTGGAGAACTAATTCCACACCGAATTAGAGGTGGTTTTTTTGGTATTTTGCCCAGGCATCACATTGGGCTTCTTCATCCCACAGGCAACAGGTGTCTTCCCCGGTGCCTCATTTAAACAAACCACATCACCATCAGAATCCTGATCGTCAACTTCCTCCTCAGCGCCAGCAACATCTATATCCTCATCCTGGTGTACTTCAACCGTGACATCTTCAATTTGAATATCAGAAACTGGACAGTGAGTGCTCCTTCCAGCACTTGCAGAGGGTGTGCAAATAATGGAAGGAGCCACCCCTTCCCGTCCAGTGTTGGGAAGGTCAGGCATTGCAACTGCCGACAAACTTGGACTCTCCTTGGGGATTTGTGATACCATCTTAGAACACATAGTTCTTTGCTGTGCGTTTTCCAGCTTAACTCTTCTTATTTTTCTAGCGAGAGGATGAGGGCTTCCATTGTCATGTGAAGCTGAACCACTAGTCATGAACAAAGGCCAGGGCCTCAGCCGTTCCTTGCCACTCCGTGTCGTAAATGGCATATTGGCAAGTTTACGCTTCTCCTCAGACCATTTAAATTTCTTTTTTTGGGTCTTTTTACTGAACTTTGGCTTTTTGGATTTTACATGCCCTCTACTATCACATTGGGCATCGGCTTTGGCAGTCGACGCTGATGGCATTTCATCATCTATGTCATGACTAGTGGCAGCAATTTCAGCACTAGGAGGAAGTGGTTATTGATCTTTCCCTATTTTATCCCTATTGTTCTCCTTTATTTTTCTGGAGTTATATAACACAATATGCAGCACAGGAGAGCGTACCCCTACATCTCACAGGGCAAACCCTGTAAAAATTATTTGGATTAAATATTAATAACCCCTTTATTTAGAGTAAATAATATACAGCACAGGATAGCACCACTGAACTTATATGGCAGCACCACTAGACTGGATTTATACAGAATTATATGGATTTATATGGAATTATACGGCAGGATCACTGGAATTATACAGCAGGATCACTGGATTTATACTGCAATACCGCTGGACATATACTGCAGGATCATTGGACATATACGGCAGCACAGGGACACCACCACTCGACTGATGCAGGACAACACAGCAACACTGTAAGGGACTTATTATACAGCAGCACTGGACATATGGCAGCAGAGGACACCACTGTGACTGGTCACTGGACTGACTGATGCACAGGACACTACCCCTGGTCTGATGCAGGACAACACAGCAACACTGTAAGGGACTTATTATACAGCAGCACTGGACATATGACAGCAGAGGACACCGCTGTTACTGGTCACTGGACTGACTGATGCACAGGACACTACCACTGGTCTGATGCAGGACAACACAGCAACACTGTAAGGGACATATTATTATATAGCATCAATGTATATATGGCAGCAGAGGACATCACCACTGTGACTGGACTGATGCAGCACAATACATCACCACTGAACTGATGCAGCACAACACAGCACCCTATACAGCAGCACTGGACATATGGCAGCAGAGGACACAGCCACTGTGACTGGACAGATGCAGCACAATACATGGGCACTGAGGACACTGAGAGAACAGAGACACGTCCTCTCTCTACACTCTTCAATGCCGGAGTGAAAATGGTGGCGATGCACAGCTCCTTATATGGAATTCAAACCCCCACGAGAATCTGGCAGCGGGATGATGATATTTTGCCTCGTTCTGGTTTCCGAGTCCGGCGGGAAATCCGGAGCCTGACTCGGACCCGGGCTCAGAGCGTGAAGTCCAGTAGGGTTCGGTTCCCTGAGAACCGAACCCGCTCATCTCTAGTTTTTTGCTTTTTTGTTTGTCAGTGTTCAGTGTTGTTTGTCTAAATTATGTCTGAGCCTGAGGTGGGTGAGGTGGAGGAGGTGAGTAAGGTAGAGGAGGTGACTGAGATGGAGGAGGTTAGTGAGGCTGAGGAGGTGGGAGAGTTTGCTGCTGAAGCCTCTAGTGACAGTGATGCTGCTCCGCAGCCATGCACCACAACTAAGACTAGGCGCAATGTTAAGTTTAAATTTTCTGAGAATGTGGCTTTGGTGCATGAGCTGACGAAATACCATCGTCAGCTGTTTGGGCCTGAGTCATTGAAGGTAACAACCCACAAGAAAACCATCTTGTGGTCCAAAGTTGTGGCAGCTGTGAATAGTGAGGGCATCGTCAAGTAGACAGAGGACATGTGCTGCAAGCAGTTTTATGATATCTAGTGCCGTGTCAAGGCTAAAATGGCCAAGGAGGCAAAGTATGCTTGACAGACAGGTGGTGGACATCCATTCATGGCCATATATCTGGAGTACGAGGAACCCATGAGGACCCTAATTCCTACCGAAGTTGTGAGGGCTACTTATGTCTGGGATTTGGATCGGCCCATGTAGGACGGTGAGTGTATTTTATGTGTGAAAATGAGGAAACATTTTAATTTTGTGCTTTTTTGTATAGTTTTGTCCCCATGTAGTGCATATTTTTTCAGCAAATGCTGCAAATCACTTTATGCATATGTGTCTCATTGTTGTTCTGTTTTAAAAGTGGTGTTGTTTTGTGTGAATTAATTTTTAAATGGGCCTTAATAGTCTATTCACATTAGTGCAGTAATGTTTTGGGGTGTAATGCATATATTACACAATACTGTATACTTATTTGTCTGGGTCATGAGCCTGAGCACCTTACTCTTGTTGGCTATTTGTTTTTATGTTCAATGGATGTATGTGGAGTAATTTTGGCTTAGTTTGGTGTTTTGGAGAAGTTAGTGTATTCACCTATGTACTGTACTTGTCATTGTTTTTGTCAAATTTATTTACACTTCGTTTGTAGTTCAACAACAACCTCTTTTCATGCAATTTTTTTGTGTGGCCATTTTATGATGTTGTTGTCAAGGACTCATTCAATACAGTATATGTTGTTGGATCTTTTTGTTTTGTGAAATAGTGATTAAGTTAATTGGTACTTCAAAATGATTATTAAAAAAATAAAACACATCTAAATATGTGCCAGTCCATTATTTGTCATCATTATTCTCATTTGTAGTGTTGTGTCTTGTTGTTGTTGCAAATGAGTAGTTGATTAATTGTGTGGTTGTAATTTTGTGGTTTGACCATCAAACTAAGCACATTGATCAATTACGGTATGTGTGTATCTATTTGTTTGTTGGTTTTTCAGAAAGGCAAAACAATATACACTTAAACAAAGGAATTGTGTATGTCCAAAAAAATCAAATAATGCATAATTATGACCATGACAACTTGTTTTTTATACAAATGTACCATATTATTTTCCAGTGGCCAAAAAGACTGCAACACTGCACCCTGCCCCCACTCAGCCAGAAGATGAGGATGATGGGGAAGCTGGTAATTACTAGTGATGTGCACCGGACATTTTTCGGGTTTTGTGTTTTGGTTTTGGATTCGGTTACGCGGCCGTGTTTTGGATTCGGACGCGTTTTGGCAAAACCTCACCGAAATTTTTTTGTCGGATTCGGGTGTGTTTTGGATTCGGGTGTTTTTTACAAAAAAAAACTAAAAAAACAGCTTAAATCATAGAATTTGGGGGTCATTTTGATCCCATAGTTTTATTAACCTCAATAACCATAATTTCCACTCATTTCCAGTTTATTCTGAACACCTCACACCTCACAATATTATTTTTAGTCCTAAAATTTGCACCGAGGTCGCTGGATGGCTAAGCTAAGCGACACAAGTGGCCGACACAAACACCTGGCCCATCTAGGAGTGGCACTGTAGTGTCAGGCAGGATGGCACTTCAAAAAAATAGTCCCCAAACAGCACATGATGCAAAGAAAAAAAGAGGCGCACCAAGGTCGCTGTGTGACTAAGCTAAGCGACACAAGTGGCCAACACAAACACCTGGCCCATCTAGGAGTGGCACTGCAGTGTCAGGCAGGATGGCACTTCAAAAAAATTGTCCCCAAACAGCACAAGATGCAAAGAAAAAAGAGGCGCACCAAGGTCGCTGTGTGACTAAGCTAAGCGACACAAGTGGCCGACACAAACACCTGGCCCATCTAGGAGTGGCACTGCAGTGTCAGGCAGGATGGCACTTCAAAAAAATTGTCCCCAAACTGCACATGATGCAAAGAAAAATTAAAGAAAAAAGAGGTGCAAGATGGAATTGTCCTTGGGCCCTCCCACCCACCCTTATGTTGTATAAACAGGACATGCACACTTTAACGAACCCATCATTTCAGCGACAGGGTCTGCCACACGACTGTGACTGAAATGACTGGTTGGTTTGGGCCCCCACCAAAAAAAGAAGCAATCAATCTCTCCTTGCACAAACTGGCTCTACAGAGGCAAGATGTCCACCTCATCATCATCCTCCGATTCCTCACCCCTTTCACTGTGTACATCCCCCTCCTCACAGATTATTAATTCGTCCCCACTGGAATCCACCATCTCAGGTCCCTGTGTACTTTGTGGAGGCAATTGCTGCTGGTGAATGTCTCCACGGAGGAATTGATTATAATTCATTTTGATGAACATCATCTTCTCCACATTTTCTGGAAGTAACCTCGTACGCCGATTGCTGACAAGGTGAGCGGCTGCACTAAACACTCTTTCGGAGTACACACTGGAGGGAGGGCAACTTAGGTAGAATAAAGCCAGTTTGTGCAAGGGCCTCCAAATTGCCTCTTTTTCCTGCCAGTATACGTACGGACTGTCTGACGTGCCTACTTGGATGCGGTCACTCATATAATCCTCTACCATTCTTTCAATGGTGAGAGAATCATATGAAGTGACAGTAGACAACATGTCAGTAATCGTTGGCAGGTCCTTCAGTCCGGACCAGATGTCAGCACTCGCTCCAGACTGCCCTGCATCACCGCCAGTGGGTGGGCTCGGAATTCTGAGCCTTTTCCTCGCACCACCAGTTGCGGGAGAATGTGAAAGAGGAGATGTTGACGGGTCACGTTCCGCTTGACTTGACAATTTTCTCACCACCAGGTCTTTGAACCTCTGCAGACTTGTGTCTGCCGGAAAGAGAGATCCAACGTAGGTTTTAAATCTAGGATCGAGCACGGTGGCCAAAATGTAGTGCTCTGATTTCAACAGATTGACCACCCGTGAATCCTGGTTAAGCGAATTAAGGGCTCCATCCACAAGTCCCACATGCCTAGCGGAATCGCTCTGTTTTAGCTCCTCCTTCAATGTTTCCAGCTTCTTCTGCAAAAGCCTGATGAGGGGAATGACCTGACTCAGGCTGGCAGTGTCTGAACTGACTTCATGTGTGGCAAGTTCAAAGGGTTGCAGAACCTTGCACAACGTTGAAATCATTCTCCACTGCGCTTGAGTCAGGTGCATTCCCCCTCCTTTGCCTATATCGTGGGCAGATGTATAGGCTTGAATGGCCTTTTGCTGCTCCTCCATCCTCTGAAGCATATAGAGGGTTAAATTACACCTCGTTACCACCTCTTGCTTCAGATGATGACAGGGCAGGTTCAGGACTGTTTGCTGGTGCTCCAGTCTTCGGCACGCGGTGGCTGAATGCCGAAAGTGGCCCGCAATTCTTCGGGCCACCGACAGCATCTTGCACGCCCCTGTCGTTTTTTTTAATAATTCTGCACTTCCAAATTCAATGTATGTGCAAAACATGGGACGTGCTGGAATTTGCCCAGATGTAATGCAAGCACAATATTGCTGGCGTTGTCCGATGTCACAAATCCCCAGGAGAGTCCAATTGGGGTAAGCCATTCTGCGATGATCTTCCTCAGTTTCCGTAAGAGGTTGTCAGCTGTGTGCCTCTTCTGGAAAGCGGTGATACAAAGCGTAGCCTGCCTAGGAACGAGTTGGCGTTTGCGAGATGCTGCTACTGGTGCCGCCGCTGCTGTTCTTGCTGCGGGAGGCAATACATCTACCCAGTGGGCTGTCACAGTCATATAGTCCTGAGTCTGCCCTGCTCCACTTGTCCACATGTCCGTGGTTAAGTGGACATTGGGTACAACTGCATTTTTTAGGACACTGGTGACTCTTTTTCTGAGGTCTGTGTACATTTTCGGTATCGCCTGCCTAGAGAAATGGAACCTAGATGGTATTTCGTACCGGGGACACAGTACCTCAATCAAGTCTCTAGTTGCCTCTGAATTAATGGTGGATACCGGAACCACGTTTCTCACCGCCCAGGCAGCCAAGGCCTGTGTTATCTGCTTTGCAACAGGATGACTGCTGTGATATTTTATCTTCCTCGCAAAAGACTGTTGCTTACTGGAAGTAGTACAAGTGGTCTTCCGACTTCCCCTCTGGGATGACGATCGACTCCCAGCAGCTACAACAGCAGCGCCAGCAGCAGTAGGCGTTACACTCAAGGATGCATCGGAGGAATCCCAGGCAGGAGAGGACTCGTCAGACTTGCCAGTGACATGGCCTGCAGGACTATTGGCTTTCCTGGGTAAGGAGGAAATTGACACTGAGGCAGTTGGTGGTGTGGTTTGTAGGAGCTTGGTTACAAGAGGAAGGGATTTAGTGGTCAGTGGACTGCTTCCGCTGTCACCCAAAGTTTTTGATCTTGTCACTGACTTATGATGAATGCGGTCCAGGTGACGTATAAGGGAGGATGTTCCGAGGTGGTTAACGTCCTTACCCCTACTTATTACAGCTTGACAAAGGCAACACACGGCTTGACACCTGTTGTCCGCATTTGTGTTGAAATAATTCCACACCGAAGAGCAGATTTTTTTTGTATTTTGACCAGGCATGTTAATGGCCATATTCGTCCCACGGACAACAGGTGTCTCCCCGGGTGCCTGACTTAAACAAACCACCTCACCATCAGAATCCTCCTTGTCAATTTCCTCCCCAGCGCCAGCAACACCCATATCCTCATCCTGGTGTACTTCAACAGTGACATCTTCAATTTGACTATCAGGAACTGGACTGCGGGTGCTCCTTCCAGCACTTGCAGGGGGCGTGCAAATGGTGGAAGGCGCAAGCTCTTCCCGTCCAGTGTTGGGAAGGTCAGGTATCACAACCGACACAATTGGACTTTCCTTGGGTATTTGTGATTTAGAAGAACGCACAGTTCTTTGCTGTGCTTTTGCCAGCTTAAGTCTTTTCATTTTTCTAGCGAGAGGCTGAGTGCTTCCATCCTCATGTGAAGCTGAACCACTAGCCATAAACATAGGGCAGGGCCTCAGCCGTTCCTTGCCACTCCGTGTCGTAAATGGCATATTGGCAAGTTTACGCTTCTCCTCCGACGCTTTTCATTTTGATTTTTGGGTCATTTTACTGAACTTTTGTTTTTTTGATTTTACATGCTCTCTACTATGACATTGGGCATCGGCCTTGGCAGACGACGTTGATGGCATTTCATCATCTTGGCCATGACTAGTGGCAGCAGCTTCAGCACGAGGTGGAAGTGGATCTTGATCTTTCCCTATTTTAACCTCCACATTTTTGTTCTCCTTTTTTTGATGTGTGGAATTATATGCCAGTAACTGTCAATAGCAATGGCCTACTACTATATATACTGCGCACAACTGAAATGCACCACAGGTATGGATGGATAGTATACTTGACGACACAGAGGTAGGTAGAGCAGTGGCCTTCCGTACCGTACTGCTATATATAGTATACTGGTGGTCACTGTGTCAGCAAACTGCAAAACTAAAATGCACCACAGGTATAGAATGTAGATGGATAGTATACTTAATGACGACACAGAGGTAGGTACAGCAGTGGCCTTCCGTACCGTACTGCTATATATAGTATACTGGTGGTCACTGTGTCAGCAAACTGCAAAACTAAAATGCACCACAGGTATAGAATGTAGATGGATAGTATACTTAATGACGACACAGAGGTAGGTACAGCAGTGGCCTTCCGTACCGTACTGCTATATATAGTATACTGGTGGTCACTGTGTCAGCAAACTGCAAAACTAAAATGCACCACAGGTATAGAATGTAGATGGATAGTATACTTAATTATGACACAGAGGTAGGTACAGCAGTGGCCTTCCGTACCGTACTGCTATATATAGTATACTGGTGGTCACTGTGTCAGCAAACTGCAAAACTAAAATGCACCACAGGTATAGAATGTAGATGGATAGTATACTTAATGACGACACAGAGTTAGGTACAGCAGTGGCCTTCCGTACCGTACTGCTATATATAGTATACTGGTGGTCACTGTGTCAGCAAACTGCAAAACTAAAATGCACCACAGGTATAGAATGTAGATGGATAGTATACTTAATGACAACACAGAGGTAGGTACAGCAGTGGCCTTCCGTACCGTACTGCTATATATAGTATACTGGTGGTCACTGTGTCAGCAAACTGCAAAACTAAAATGCACCACAGGTATAGAATGTAGATGGATAGTATACTTAATGACGACACAGAGGTAGGTACAGCAGTGGCCTTCCGTACCGTACTGCTATATATAGTATACTGGTGGTCACTGTGTCAGCAAACTGCAAAACTAAAATGCACCACAGGTATAGAATGTAGATGGATAGTATACTTAATAACGACACAGAGGTAGGTACAGCAGTGGCCTTCCGTACCATACTGCTATATATAGTATACTGGTGGTCACTGTGTCAGCAAACTGCAAAACTAAAATGCACCACAGGTATAGAATGTAGATGGATAGTATACTTAATGACGACACGGAGGTAGGTACAGCAGTGGCCTTCCGTACCGTACTGCTATATATAGTATACTGGTGGTCACTGTGTCAGTTAACTGCAAAACTAAAATGCACAACAGGTATAGAATGTAGATGGATAGTATACTTAATGACGACACAGAGGTAGGTACAGCAGTTGCCTTCCGTACCATACTGCTATATATAGTATACTGGTGGTCACTGTGTCAGCAAACTGCAAAACAAAAATGCACCACAGGTATAGAATGTAGATGGATAGTATACTTAATGACGACACAGAGGTAGGTACAGCAGTGGCCTTCCGTACCGTACTGCTATATATAGTATACTGGTGGTCACTGTGTCAGCAAACTGCAAAACTAAAATGCACCACAGGTATAGAATGTAGATGGATAGTATACTTAATAACGACACAGAGGTAGGTACAGCAGTGGCCTTCCGTACCAAACTGCTATATATAGTATACTGGTGGTCACTGTGTCAGCAAACTGCAAAACTAAAATGCACCACAGGTATAGAATGTAGATGGATAGTATACTTAATGACGACACAGAGGCAGGTACAGCAGTGGCCTTCCGTACCGTACTGCTATATATAGTATACTGGTGGTCACTGTGTCAGCAAACTGCAAAACTAAAATGCACCACAGGTATAGAATGTAGATGGATAGTATACTTAATGACGACACGGAGGTAGGTACAGCAGTGGCCTTCCGTACTGTACTGCTTTATATAGTATACTGGTGGTCACTGTGTCAGCAAACTGCAAAACAAAAATGCACCACAGGTATAGAATGTAGATGGATAGTATACTTAATGACGACACAGAGGTAGGTACAGCAGTGGCCTTCCGTACCGTACTGCTATATATAGTATACTGGTGGTCACTGTGTCAGCAAACTGCACAACTGAAATGCACCACAGGTATAGAATCTAGATGGATAGTACACTTAATGACGACACAGAGGTAGGTAGAGCAGTGGCCTTCCGTACCGTACTGCTATATATAGTATACTGGTGGTCACTGTGTCAGCAAACTGCAAAACAAAAATGCACCACAGGTATAGAATGTAGATGGATAGTATACTTAATGACGACACAGAGGTAGGTACAGCAGTGGCCTTCCGTACCGTACTGCTATATATAGTATACTGGTGGTCACTGTGTCAGCAAACTGCACAACTGAAATGCACCACAGGTATAGAATCTAGATGGATAGTATACTTAATGACGACACAGAGGTAGGTACAGCAGTGTCCTACTGTACCGTAATGCTATATATTATATACTGGTGGTCACTGTGTCAGCAAAAATCTGCACTGTAGTCCTCCTATATAATATTATACTGGTTGTCCCCAGTCCCCACAATAAAGCAGCACACTGAGCACAGATATGGAGTGTTTTTCAGGCAGACAACGTATACTGGTGGTCACTGTCAGCAAAACTCTGCACTGTACTCCTGCTATATAATACAGCTGCTCCCCAGTCCCCACAATTAAGCAGTGTGAGCACAGATATATGCAGCACACTGAGCACAGATATGGAGCGTTTTTTTCAGGCAGAGAACGGATAACTGGTGGTCACTGATCAGCAAAACTCTGCACTGTACTCCTCCTATATTATACAGCTGCTCCCCAGCCCGCCCCACAATTAAGCAATAGTGCACAATCAAGTTCAACAATAACGGAGTGGACGCCAGCCACGTCCTCTCCCTAACATTTCCAATGCACAAGTGAAAATGGCGGCGACGCGCGGCTGCTTATATAGAATCCGAATCTCGCGAGAATCCGACAGCGGGATGATGACTTTCAGGCGCGCTCGGGTTAACCGAGGCATATGGGAGAATCCGAGTATGCCTCGGATCCGTGTAAAATGGGTGAAGTTCGGGGGGGTTCGGTTTCCGAGAAACCGAACCCGCTCATCACTAGTAATTACATTTTTGGGGGGATTTTAAAGAAAACAAAGTCTTGCATGATATTAATTGCAGTTTTCTTTAGGTGCATCCACACAAGTCTTTCCTCCTAGAAAGCGGCGTCCTGATGTTTCAAGCAGGCCAAGACACATGCGCCACAAGAAACACAGCCAGGATGTGCACACCAGACCACACGATTCTCCACCACAATGGTGCATTTTGGATATCTCTTTAAGGCCACCACTCCAACTATGGAACAACTCCGAAAAATGGAGTCCTGTGCATGCACTGTAAACTCTGGCTCTGTGCCAGAGTCTCTAGTGCGCTAGCAGCGGCGATGGCCAGCTATGGGAGAGGAGGGGGTCCACATGGTCACCGATGGACGCCGGAAAGGTTAGTATAGAAAAATGGGTGCGTGTGGGCCCCCCCTGGAGTCAGGGGCCCATTATAGATACGCCAGTGCCCTTGCGGGTTCACTGCAATCCGCACGCTGCAGGCTTGGTAGCACAAGTTCTATTCTCCCTCTATGAGTGTCGTGGACACTAGTGATGAGCGGGTTCGGATCCTCGGAATCCGACCCGCCCGAACTTCACCTTTTTTTTACACGGGTCCGAGCGACTCGGATCCTCCCGCCTTGCTCGGTTAACCCGAGCGCGCCCGAACGTCATCATCCCGCTGTCGGATTCTCACGAGACTCGGATTCTATATAAGGAGCTGCGCGTCGCCGCCATTTTCACATGTGCATTGAGATTGATAGGGAGAGGACGTGGCTGGCGTCCTCTCCGTTATAGTAGAACACAGAGTGACTTAGTTATAATTGTGGGGAGGATTGGGGACGGGGAGCAGCTGTTAGGGAGTACAGTGCAGGGTTTTGATTATACCACCAGTGAGTTTAATCCTTTGTTTCTCTGCCTGAAAAAAACGCTCCTACCACCATATCTGTGCTCACTCAGTGTGCTGCACTGCTGCATGATATATCTGTGCTGAGTGCACTGCTCTGCTCACACTGCCTAATTGTGGGGACTGGGGAGCAGTTATAGCAGGAGTACAGTGCACAGTTTTGGTGACAGTGACCACCAGTCCAGTATACGTCTGCCTGAAAAACACTCCTGTGTTTTTTTTTCTTCTTCATACTAGCTTAGCAGTCTGCTGACAGTGTCCACCAGGTCCGTTATACAGTATATTATATATATAAGCAGCAGTACGGTAGGCCACGGCTGTACCTACCTCTGTGTCGTCAGTGCACTCGTCGTCCATAAGTAATATAATACTATACTATCCATCCATCTACATTGGCCTGCTTGCAATTGTGAAGAATGCAATTGTTAAGAATATGATTTAAGAATGGAGTTAGAACCGGAACTGAAAACCATTTCTCCTCTCTTCACAGGTAAAAACACCATCTTCATGCTTGTATATCTGAGTCTCTCATCTCTCTCTGGCTACACTTTTCACACCCCAAGGAAGTTTGTCTGCAAATGTCTGTGATCCTTCTTCAATGCAAAATAACCTCTGTTAATTAGCTGAACTTCTGATTGCATACCTCCCCCTTTGCCAGCTGATATAGTTGGAGCATTTAAGAGCAATATTATCAAGGCCTGCAGTCAGGACTTGGCCTGCTTGCAATTGTGAAGAATGCAATTGTTAAGAATATGATTTAAGAATGGAGTTAGAACCGGAGTTTGAACTGGATTTGGACTACGCTAAAATCTCGAATAATACAATTTCCCCAAACACTGCATCTCGGGACCATCATGTGGCCTCTCCTCACCTCTGCCTTGAGAACACCAGGACCAATGCCTGCTACTTCTCTGTCCAAGAACATCATGACTGCCCCCAAGACTACCCCTCAAGCTGAGCAGGGAACTGAGGGACGTGCGCATCAGGAACAGATTTTGCTGGGTCAGTTCCATTGGACATTAGTGTGCACTCCATATTCTTACACCCACCCGCACTGCTCCACACACTCTCACACACACCCGCACTGCTCTCATGAGACCAGGACATTTATCATTTTCACAAATTAATGTTTTCCTGCAAATGTGTCTTTCTCTTCTTTCTTCTTACAGGGTACTTTCCCCCCACTGTGTGCTATTCCTGTAATGTGTACCTCCATTGGTTGCACACCCTGCCAGCAGTAACCTACACAGTGCTCCTCACATGGCTGCCTCGGATGGTTCCTCCATGGGCAGGGTGTGCTTCATTTGGATCTTTCCATGCAGGGTATAGCATACTCCTACACTCGTGTCAGCTTTCCCGTGAATGCATTTGGCCCTTGTATGGCTCATCTCCCACTGTGTAACCTTCGTAGTGCGCCCAACATGGCTGCCTCATCTGGTAAACTTGTGGATGGGATGAAAAATACATGGACCTGATGGTTTTACTGGAACCCTACTCTGAACCTAAGGACTCTGCAATCTCCCCGTTTTGTGTTCTCTTCTAGGGGTGGACTATTCCACCCTGGGTAATCCTACGCAGAGCGCCTAAGATGGCTGCCGCACCTGGTACCTTGTGAGGGTGGAATACACAACCCCTGGAGGTTATTACCCAAAATGCTTACACCAACCCTGCATTATGCTTTCTGTCTTTATTGTCTGTGTGGTTTATCTTTTGATGTAATACTTAAATCTTCTGTATTATGTGCATTGTTTGAGTTCTAGTTGGCGCTGCGGATGGCTGCCTCGGTGCTGCTCTGCCAAGCAGCCTTTCTGTTTAGTCCTACATGTATAATATGTCTAATATGTTGAGTCTATTGTACAGTTGCAATGTGCAGTATCAACTCATACGTGTAATGTGTGTAATATATGCTATGTTCTTCCCCCCTCGTATGCTATGTATTCCCCCTTCAGGTTGCTGCTTGGCGATGCATTGTACCACAAAGAATTCCTAGTGTACGTGAGTACACCTGGCCAATAAAGCTGATTCTGATACCTGTGGTGTTTTTTTTTCTTCATACTAGTTTAGCAGTCTGCTGACAGTGTCCACCAGGTCCGTTATACAGTATATTATATATATAAGCAGCAGTACGGTAGGCCACGGCTGTACCTACCTCTGTGTCATCAGTGCACTCGTCGTCCATAAGTAATATAATACTATACTATCCATCCATCCTCATTGTATACCTGTGTTGTTTTTTTTTCTTCATACTAGTTTAGCAGTCTGCTGACAGTGTCCACCAGGTCCATTATACAGTATATTATATATATAAGCAGCAGTACGGTAGGCCACGGCTGTACCTACCTCTGTGTCGTCAGTGCACTCGTCGTCCATAAGTAATATAATACTATACTATCCATCCATCTACATTGTATACCTGTGGTGTTTTTTTTTTCTTCATACTAGTTTAGCAGTCTGCTGACAGTGTCCACCAGATGTTATACAGTATATTATATATATAAGCAGCAGTACGGTAGGCCACGGCTGTACCTACCTCTGTGTCATCACTCGTCGTCCATAAGTAATATAATACTATACTATCCACCCATCTACATTGTATACCTGTGGTGGCTTTTAGTTGTGCGCAAAATATGGAGAACAAAAATGTGGAGGTTAAAAAAATAGGGAAAGATCAAGATCCACTTCCACCTCGTGCTGAAGCTGCTGCCACTAGTCATGGCCGAGACGATGAAATGCCATCAACGTCGTCTGCCAAGGCATGTAAAATCCAAAACACAAAAGATCAGTAAAAAAATGACCCAAAAATCAAAATTAAAAGCGTCTGAGGAGAAGCGTAAACTTGCCAATATGCCATTTACGACACGGAGTGGCAAGGAACGGCTGAGGCCCTGGCCTATGTTCATGGCTAGTGGTTCAGCTTCACATGAGGATGGAAGCACTCATCCTCTCGCTAGAAAAAAGAAAAGACTTGCGGCAAAAGCACAGCAAAGAACTGTGCGTTCTTCGAAATCACAAATCCCAAAGGAGAGTCCAATTGTGTCGGTTGCGATGCCTGACCTTCCCAACACTGGACGGGAAGAGCTTGCGCCTCTTTTTTTCTTTGCGTCATGTGCTGTTTGGGGAGTATTTTCTGGAAGGGCCATCCTGCGTGAGATGGGCCAGGTGTTTGTGCCGGCCACTAGGGTCGCTTAGCTTACTCACACAGCTACCTCATTGCGCCTCTTTTTTTCTTTGCGTCATGTGCTGTTTGGGGAGTATTTTTTGGAAGGGCCATCCTGCGTGACACTGCAGTGCCACTCCTAGATGGGCCAGGTGTTTGTGTCGGCCACTAGGGTCGCTTAGCTTACTCACACAGCTACCTCATTGCGCCTCTTTTTTTCTTTGCGTCATGTGCTGTTTGGGGAGTATTTTTTGGAAGGGCCATCCTGCCTGACACTGCAGTGCCACTCCTAGATGGGCCAGGTGTTTGTGTCGGCCACTTGTGTCGCTTAGCTTAGCCATCCAGCGACCTCAGTGCAAATTTTAGGACTAAAAATAATATTGTCAGGTGTGAGGTGTTCAGAATAGACTGGAAATGAGTGTAAATTATGGTTATTGAGGTTAATAATACTATGGGAACAAAATGACCCCCAAATTCAATGATTTAAGCTGTTTTTTAGGGTTTTTTGAAAAAAAACACCCGAATCCAAAACACACCCGAATCCGACAAAAAAAATTCGGTGAGGTTTTGCCAAAACGCGTTCGAACCCAAAACACGGCCGCGGAACCGAACCCAAAACCAAAACACAAAACCCGAAAAATTTCCGGTGCACATCACTAATATTAACCTGTAGGGGCTGCACCCAAAACACAAGGGTTATGTTACCAAAGTGTACACTTCCAACATTCTGGGTGTGGTGATGTTTTTTTCTGTTGGAACATTACCACATCAAAATATGTGTATGGTTGATTTTCCACACACCCATTTAAAGCTACATTAAACAGTGGTTTTAGGTATTGCATTTGTGTAACGTGTTATGCTTGTAAAGCCATTATAAAGCATCACATCTAATATACTATAGAGGCATGACCATCATGTAAATTGGCTATTTTTTATTGTATGTTTTTGCCACCAACACTATTCTCTTTCATTACAGACCCAACAAATCAGGACAACAATCAGCAGGACCCCCATCAGGACTCACAAATGTTTTACATTTAGAGGCAATCGATCCACCAATAACAACACCACCACATGTGAGTATGCCTCCAAGAGAAACCACACATGCACCACAAATCAGCCCACCATCACCACAAGTCCAGACACAGGATCAGGTTTTTTGGAGCACTTGGACAATACAGAAAGCAAATAACCTGGATTGTCTGCGTAGACCAAAGGTCTGCAAACTCGGTCCTCATTACAACACACAGTGCATGTGTTGCAGGTCTCCTCACAGAATCACAAGTGAAATAAGTAACTCCACCTGCGGACCTTTTAAAATGTCTGTGAGTAATTAATACACCTGTGCACCTGCTGGGTTACCTGCAAAACATGCACTGTGTGGGGTAATGAGGACCGAGTTTGCAGAACTATGGCATAGACAGACTCAATTTATAGGAAATCTGGCCCATTACCTACCCAGAATGAGTCACAATATAAGCAGACAAAATGTTCAAGTCACTAGAATTGCTAACACACTAGAATGAATGCGATCGGACAACACACATATGATGGACACATTCCAGAGAATAATGGATGAACAACAGAGACAGCACCAAAATTACCTCATTACATTTTGGATAGCAACCAAATGTTACTCCAGAGCATCAGCCACATTATAGAGAGTCACACTGCAGCAACAAGAGACCTCAATGCTATACTGAGTAACCTGAGCCAGCATCTCACAACACAACAAGGTGAACAACCAACCAACAGCTCAGAAACACCAACTCCATTAATTTCCCGTTACCTCCCCACCAAGGCGCTCTACCCGTATACGGCCAGACGTCACTGGAAAAGAAGAATCTTCCTCAATAGGTGACAAAAATGAAATAAAATGTGGTCTGGGAGTTCATTCTGTTGGTTAAACAAAATCATGTTCAGTTTAAGTCTATCAAGGACAGAGTAAATGCCATGTTTTCTCTGTATGTGGTTTTGCAGTTACATTATGTTGGTTGGAACCAACCAAAAACACAAAAATGGCATGTTTTCTCTTTATGACAATGCAATGTTTTCTCTTTATGACAAGGCAAATTTTACTCTTTATGACAATGACATGTTTTCTCTTTATGACAAGGCCATGTTTACTCTTTATGACAATGCCATGTTTTCTCATTATGACATGGCCATGTTTACTCTTTATGTGTTACGTTCTGCGTACTTGGAACTCAGGATATAGGGTGGCAGCAGAGGAGTTCCAGGTACAGATGCGTGAAGCTGCAACAAAACTGGGGTATGCAGCAACACTAAACAGAAACCCTGACTCCGTTGTCTCTACCAAGTGGTCGGTCAGCGCCTGCGAGACTATGTTTTCTTGGGCCCACGGCAGCAGCATTTGACAGGCGGATTAGGTCTGCCCGACTCCGATGCCCCCGGTCTTAGTGAGTGACAAGGCGTTAACCAAGGCCGAGAGAGAACAAGGGGCAGACTGACTAAGACAAACACACAAGAAAAAAGAAACTACTAAAAATTATACCTAAAATATGTGTGGCACGGCCGCCAAGAATAACCGAAAAAAAAATAATGTCCTAAATGCAAACACAAATCATCACCACTCGGCATGGACAACAATTGCGAAACCTCTGCAGAAACCTAAAAGCAAGAAGGAAATAATAACTCGGCCAAGCCGAAAGGTGCGGCAGAGACCTTACTCACGACACCAGGTACGGTGCATGCAGAAGGAACAGGGCTCCCCAAGGTAGCCAATGCAGGATCACTGGAGAGGAGGTCTGGATCGGATATCAGGGATGAGGCTCCGGACAACTGGACACAAGATGCCGCATGCAGGAACAGACTGACAGCACTGGAATACTCCCAAGGCAGGACACAGCTCACAAGAAGCTATCACCAGCGAGGCTGCCTGATCCTGGCTCCCATAAAAAGGTTCTATTGACCTATCACAGGAGAGCCAGCAGACCAGCCTCCCCAGACCTATTTGCCCATCTGTTGAGAGGCGCACAGCACGCGCTGTCCTGGCTGCTTAGTAACAGCCAGGATGGGAGTGCAGGGCGGCTGCCGGGCTGCCCCGGTTGCTAGGCAACTGGCCAGAGATGGACGCTCAGCGGCAGAAGTGATGCGCCGGCCAAGTTGCATAGCAATGGCCGGGAGCCAGCGCATCCCAGAACACCCGCCGCCACTGACAGTATGACAATGCCATGTTTTCTCATTATGACAAGGCCATGTTTACTCTTTATGACAATGCCATGTTTTCTCATTATGACAAGGCCACGTTTACTCTTTATGACAATGCCATGTTTACTCTTTATGACAATGCCATGTTTTCTCTTTATGTGGTTTAGCAGCAAAGTTATGTTGGTTGAAACCAACCAAAAACACAAAGGCAAGAGTAAATGCCATATTTTATTATTATGTGGTTTGCCAGCAAAATTAAGCTGGTTTAAAAAAAATCTAAACACACAAATAAATGCTTTTTCACATATTTGATGCATTTCTACATTAATCATCCATTCCCAACACACATAATAATAAATTTAGGCAACAATGAAATATATATTACACATGCAGCAATTGTATTTAGCAAATGCAGTGTTTTTTGGGGGGATTATATATGTGTTTTAAAATAAAAAAATAAAAACACAGAAATGACATAGTGACACAAATATACTTACCTGAAAAATGTTGTTCTATTAGTGTCTGCCTTACCTGCCTCCCTACATCTGTACTACAAGTATCTCCAGATGGTTCTGACTTCTCCACTTGCTGACTGTTTTATTCATCATCCTCCTCCTCCTCACCAACATGTGGAAGATGTTGTTGCAAAGACATTTTATGAAGAAAACAGCAGCAGAACACAATCCTAGTCACCTTTAAGGGACTATACAACAAAAGACCAGCAGACTTGTCAAGACACCAAATCCTAGATTTCAGCACACCAAAACATCTTTCTATCACATTCCGAGTGGCCTAATGTGCATGATTGTAATTGTGTTCAGCAGAGGAATCAGGGCACGACAATGGAGTCAGAAGCCAAGAGAAACAGCCATATCCCCATCACCTGAAAGAAATATTGTATAGACCAGAGGTTCCCAAATGCAGTCATCAAGGTACCCAATGGTCCAGGTTTTAGGTTTCTCCATGCTTTGCCACAGGTGACTTAATTAGCACCCCAGTCTATTTGATGTAACCATCTGTGCTGAGCCATGGATATACCTAAAACCTGGACTATTTGGGTGCCTTGAGGACCACATTTGAGAACCTCTGGTATAGACTGTAAAGTAGGTATACAGCAACACATTTGTTACATAGTGGGAAATTTGTTTCTGCTAACATTTAAATACATATCTAGTTACATACCCAGCAGCCATCCATCTAGCATTTGCCTGGTCTCAAATTTGTCAAATAGGGATGACTGACTGAAGATGAAGGAGTCATGACAGCCACCCAGGTAATCAGCAAAAACACTCATTATTTTTAGTTTTGCATCGCAATCCACCTGTACATTAGTAGACTGGTCAAGATGTTTAGGTGGTCTCAGCTGAACGTGTGTGCAATCTATTGCACCTAGCACAGTGGGCATGCCAGCAAGGTGATAGAAAGCTACCCTGACTGCATGCCACTGAGACTCCTGGGTAGGGTAGTAGATAGAGGCATCTGTATGGGGTTGCAAAGCCTACAACACCTGTGTGTAAAATTGTAAAAAGGCAGGGAGTGAGATTCCTATAACTAACAGAAACAGTGTGAAAGCTAACATTACTCAAAAACAACAACTAACTATATGAGTATAAGGTATACCTGTACATCACCTGGATCAGTATTTTTGAAAAGGTGGGCTGTGAGATACCAATAACTGCGCCAGACACAGCCTGACAGCTGCTAGTAGCCAGAAAGTGCAACACAACCAGGAGTTTGTGCAGGCCTGAGGCAGAGCGAAAGCGTGCTGCTTCAGAGTCTAGGTGCAGTTTGACAGGGACATACAGATGGAAAATGTTTCTATTGAGCCGAAACATCTGTATGACCTGGTCATTGCCCAATGTGTTTAAGTTCAAATGCCCCTAAAATAAACAAGGCCTGCACAGCCTCCGTGGCACCTTTACAACCTGCTGACCATGTTCAGTTTCCTGCACCTGGTTTCTTCCAGACTGATGGCACAGTCTCAGGAATCCCACAGCACCCAGCACATCACTGCAGCACAGCACATAAGCCATTTCTGAGTTTGGGTTGTGAATAATGTGCTTAGGCCCCTTTTAAAGGCAACCAAATTCAGGTGTGATTAATGGGTAAGTTGAAACACATGTAAACATGCCAGCCCAAAGCAGTTGTTGTATAAAATAACAGCCGCGTTTGACCGATGGTCTATTCATTCGTATTTGTGTAGTCGACCGGAAAAACCAATACAAATGACCCAAACACTGCAGAGTTTTTTGTTTAGTAAAGTCCTGAGATGACACTTAGAAAAAAAAACCTTGAATGGATTCGGGAGCTAAGTAAATTTCCATCTGAGATGGGAGATAAGCCCAAAAAAAGCAAGTAACTTTGCCCCTAGGCAATTCTATGTTGCACCTGAGGGGGGGGGGGGGGTGGATGTATTTATAATATGCAGAGAAAGAGTGTCCAATCTAAATAAAAAATGTCATCCTCCAAACCACCCAAGTGCTGCAATATAAAGATACCTATTGGCTGGCTTATATACGTACATTATATAGTGGAAAATATTATTGAGAAAATCTTACCATATCATTATGACATATTGTACAGTACTTGAACTTCTTCCCCTTTATCCATCAATGATAACTGGTAGAATATACATATGGGAAGTTGAGATGACCACCTAGAGCATAAAGCAAAATAAGAACCCACAAAATATTCTCCATCCACCCTCATTTACCAAATTACTATGGAAAGTGGGAAGGGTAGTACATATGAGTGAGAGTCCCCACTCTTCTACTGGAAACTCCAATAGCTCTCATGTAAATGGATGCCCAGTGGTAGAGAGGTCAAGGGGGTCTCAGCAGTACACAGCAGCAGCATGAACAGTAGGGGCCCCATGTGGGCAGCCAGTGCAGGGTGTACTTGCAGAGCCGGCCATAGGCATAGGCAAACTAGGCAATTGCCTAGGGCATTTGGTATGCCTAGGGGCATCAGCAGCTTCTGCTGATTAAAATGATATGCGGCATGCCTATATTCTGTGTGTAGAATTTCATATACAGATACAGCCACAGTCTCACACAGAATATAGGCATGCTGCATATCAGTTTAATCAGCAGAAGCTGCTTGTGCATCCTAGCCATATAGCAGTGCAAAGAAGATGCATTTTCATTAAAAAAGGTGCCTGATGTTAGCATTGAGGCAAGATTCATCTGGACACATCTGTATCCAAGCAGTGGCAGAGGTCACAGTGTTAGTGGCAGTGTGAGTGCTGTGTGCATGTGAGTGGGTTGGTTGTGCAGTAGTGTTCAGAATATGTGTAAGGAGCATTATGTGTGTCATGTAAAAATGCATTAATAATGTGCAACATATGTGTAAAGGGGCATTATGTGTGTCATTATGTGTATAAGGGCATTAATAATGTGCGGCATATGTTTAACAGGGTACTACTGTATGTGTGTCATTATGTGTATAGGGGCACTAATAATGTGCAGCAAATGTGTAAGGGGCACTATGTTTGTCATTATGTGTATAAAGGCATTAATAATGTGTGGCATATGTGTAAGGGACATTGGTGGTCATTCCGAGTTGATCGCTCGTTATTTTTTTTCCGCAATGGAGCGATTAGTCGCTAATGCGCATGCGCAATGTCCGCAGTGCGACTGCGCCAAGTAAATTTGCTATTAAGTTAGGTATTTTACTCATGGCATTACGAGGTTTTTTCTTCGTTCTGGTGATCGTAGTGTGATTGACAGGAAGTGGGTGTTTCTGGGCGGAAACTGCCCGTTTTATGGGTGTGTGCGAAAAAACGCTGCCATTTCTGGGAAAAACGCGGGAGTGTCTGAAGAAACGGGGGAGTGTCTGGGTGAACGCTGGGTGTGTTTGTGACGTCAAACCAGGAACGAAACTGACTGAACTGATCGCAGTGGCAGAGTAAGTCTCGAGCTACTCAGAAACTGCTAAGAACTGTCTATTCGCAAATCTGCTAATCTTTCGTTCGCAAATCTACTATGCTAAGATTCACTCCCAGTAGGCGGCGGCTTAGCGTGTGCAATGCTGCTAAAAGCAGCTTGCGAGTGAACAACTCGGAATGAGGGCCATTATATGTAAAAGAGCATTAATAAAGGTTGTCATAATGTGTAAGGTGCATTATGTTTATAAGGACATTAATAATGTGTCTCATATGTGTAAGGGGCATTACTGTGTGGAATTGTGTATAAATGCATTACTAATGTGTGGCATTATGTGTATAAGGTGCTCTGCTATGTGGCATTGTGTATAGAAAGGGCACTACTGTGTCATATAGTGTGAATAAAGAGCAACAGGGTGTGGTGTAATGTGAATAAGGAGCAATTCAGTGTGATGTAATGTGAATAAGGGGCTCTACTGTGATGAGTAACGTTTATAAGGTAAAGTGATACTACTGTGGGATGTAATATGAATTATGGACACTATCGCATGATCAAATGTGAATAAAGTTGCAGTACTGTGTGGCGTAATTGGAATTGGGGTTACTATTGTGTGGCCATGCCCCTTGCCAGCAAAAACACACCCTTTTTTGGGCTGTGTGCCAAATGCGCGAACTGTTCCTATTGTAAAATATAGGGGGCACAAACACCAAAATAAGGACTGCTATGGGTGAGGGGTGATGGTGCTAGAAAAGAGGTGCAAGGTCAGAGGCGGAACCAGCGGTGGTGCTAGGGGGCACCAGCCAAAATCTTGCCTAGGGCATCATCTTGGTTAGGGCCGGCTCTGTGTACTTGGAATCATCAGATGGAGTTGTTCCCATATGGAGTAGCAGCAGTGGATGGATCTGCTGTGTGGAAGGTCAGAGTCCTTCTCCCCTGGAAAATTGTGCAGATTGGAACACATTGGGGTTTGTGGTGGGGTAGAGCGTTATGTGTGAGGGGTGGCAAGATGGTAGGTAGAAGACAAACATAACAAGGGGAGAATGTTGTAGGTAATATAGGATAGGTGTTGGAGGTAATATAGGATAGAGGTGAAGGGGTTTAAGTGACAAAGGGAGTGCAGGGGGATATATGGTAATGTGAAGTCATCTTTACCACTGGTTTAAATAGGGTAAAAACAAATCTATTACTGTATGTCCTTATGCACCTATATTTTCATCACTATATATTGGGAAGTACATGGATTGGTGGACCAATAAGCTACGTGTATTGGAGGTGTTTGGCAGATGGAAATGTTCATTACTAAGAGTACCCCTAACTATGCGCTTGCATGCACAAAAGGAGACTTTATTTTTGTAGAATGAGATTAATTAATATTTAGGGTAGAGAATGTGCACAGAGATGAACATTCCCTGTATAGAAGGTTGTCTAAGAGCATTACACTTACGGTTAGCATAACGGACATGGGGGTCTATCTACTAAGCCTTAGAGATAAAGTGGACAGAGATAAAGTACCAGTCAATCAGCTCCTAACTGCCACTCCTAACTGCCATGTTACAGGCTGTTTTTGAAAAATTCCAGGAACTGATTTTCTGGTACTTTATATCTGCCCACTTTATCTCTCTCTCTCTACGGTTTAGTATATAGACCCTATGGGTTTAACTTTTCTGTATTCAACTTGGGGAGAGATAAAGTGGAGAGGTTCCCATAGCATCCAATCAACTTATGTAATTTTAAAGACTGTGCTAGATAAATGACAGAAACTGATGGGTTGCTGTGGGCAACTTCTCCACTTTATCTCTCTCCAAGGCTTGGTACATTTCCCCCTGCTACTTTTTTTTTTCTTTTTAAGTGTTATGTCGTTATTTTCATCATGTATTACCTGTCTGTTTCCACCACATGTAAGAGCCCTCAGCATCCGGTCCTATTTCATAGTCTATAAAAACTGACTGTGAACAGTCTTTTCTGCTTCTTGTTAAAAAAAGGTATACTGTAAGTTTGTCATCTCTGCTTCACTCATTTTAAAACCTCTATCTTACTATTGGGTCTATGCCGGGCCATTTCTACGGCTGGGCGAGCTATGCAATCGTACGGGGTACCCCGACCCTGACCCCTGCTGGCTGCTGTCACCAGGGCTTATAGGAGGTGTGGCATACAGCAGTTGCCGCCGCAAACTCACTACACCGATGTCTCGACAGATGATGACGTCTCATGAGACTGTGCTTTCCAACCCTGCCGGAGCCTGCCTGCGCACTTGTTGTTACTGAGGTAAGCCCAGCCAGGGTTAGTGAGCCAGGAACAACTCTCCAAGGCAGGAGGAGGGAGGCACATGAGCTGCTGGGTCTAAGCCTGTGTAAACAGCCAACAAAGCCCCCAGCACCTTCCCCCTGTACACAGTCACCAGAGCCCCCCAGCCCCATCCTCCTGTACACAGCCACTAGAGCCCCCCAGAACCTTCCCCCTGTATATAGTCAGCAGTTTCACCCAGCACCATTCCCATGTATCAGGGCTGTTTCTAGACAATTTGGCCCCCAGTGCAAGCCGTAAAAAAAAATGCGCCCAATAGACATTCAAAATGCGCCCACCACACCCATACACATTAAAAAACAAACTTGCGTGCGCTCCCGATGGGGGTGTGTGGCCTCAATAAAATGGGTGTAGATATGCTAAAATGGGCATGGTGGGAAAGTCCCACGAGTAAGCGTTTTTGGTTAACAATAAAGCAGTTTGCAGTGGACCACTTGGTGAATTTTCTTTTGTTGACCCCAGAATGGGCTATACTCGGTTCCTTGCCAAACACCCCCAAAATTTCAGTAGGATGTAAAAAGCTACTATTGTTTATCTCCTCGGTAGCCAAAAAATGCATATTACAACAATGGATTTCTCCCACACCCCCATCACTTAATATGTTTAAGGAAAAATTATTTCAAATGTTTAAACTCAAATGGATTGAAACTACACTTCGCAAGGACTCCCAAACTGAAAAATTCTTTTCAATATGGGAAAGTTATATAGACACCTTACCCATAGAAACCAGACAGCAAATACATAAATGTTTCCGTATGACCCTTTGGTATGAAACTAGAATATTCATACACGATCCACCTATCTCTCTAAATTAGACCATGGAGGATGACTTGGGCATGCGTGGCTTTCACTCTTTCTCTCCCCATCTCTTTTTGTCATTCTGTACTCCCTATAGCCTCTAACTTCTCTTTTTCTTTATTTCTTACCCCCTTTATTCCCTTCTTCCTCCTTCTTACTTTTATCTTATAATTTGTCTTTTGAATTTAACCAAAAATCTATAATATCTGGTATTTTTGATTTTACTTTCTTCAAATCTGTAATGTGGATTAAAACATTTAGAAGAGATTTTTAATTGATTAACATTCAGGTATACAATAATTATGTTCAAAAGAAATCTCTAATATACTGTATTATTGTTTAAACAGATACTAATTAACCACAAAAAATCACCATGAGGCCATATTTGGAAACATAATATTGTCATTTAATGGATATCTTAATGTTATTTTATTATTATTATTATTATTATTACAAAAAAACCGACACACATATCTACTTTGTTATACCTGGAGGAAGAAAATGTTAGAAAATGTATGCAACAATTATTTTCTGTATTGTTCAATTGTTTAAACTTATTGTGCAATTTGCAATAACAACTCTTTAGAAAAAAAAGGGCATGGCCTCGCAGAAAAAGACTACCTTACGCCCCAGTTTTTTGACACTGCAAAAACAGACCTCTGCCACCACAGGAAAAAAATTATTCCACCATATTAAGCCTCACACAGTAATGGCCCTTGCAACATATTATGCCTCCTGCACCACATTATGCCACACAGCACAATGCTTGCTCGTTGCCAGGGGTTTCATGTGCTGGGTGTTGTGCTCGTTGCCAGGGGATTCATGCTATGGATGTCATGCATGTAGCCAGGGGTGTGTAATGCTCGTTGCCAGGGTTTCCATGCTCATTGCCAGGGGTTTCATGCTCTGGCTCTTGGTGTCGTGCTCATTTCCAGGGGCCTGTAATGCTTGTTGTCAGGGGTAATGCGTGTTGCCAGGGGTGTGTACTCGCTGATGCCAGTACGCCAGCACTGCTATCAGGCTTCCCCTCCTCCTGCCCATAGTACTCTGCTCTGGGGGCAGAATTTAGCAAAATGACGCTGTTGCGTTGTGACATCATGGCGCAACTACATCATTCCACAAAACTCTGACCCCTGAGCAGAGGACTATGGGAGGGAGGAAAGGGAGCAGGATAGGACCCAGCAAGTGATGCGGCAGGCGCCCCGTGCGATTGCATGGCTCATCCACTGCTAGAAATGGCATTGCCCTGTATACAGTCTGCAGAACCCCCTCCAGCACCTTCCCCCTGTATACAGCCAGCAGAGCCCACACCAGTACCTTCCCCCTGTACACAGCCACCAGAGCAATCCCCAGCACATTTCCGCTGTATACAGTCTGCAGAGCCCTCCCAGCATCTTCCCCCGGCACACAGCCAGCAGAGCCCCTCCAGCACCTTCCCCCTGTATACAGCCAGCAGAGCCCCTCCAGCACCTTCCCCCTGTATAAGGCCAGCAGAGCCCCTCCAGCACCTTCCCCCTGTATACAGCCAGCAGTAACCCTAAAAAAAGATAAAAAAAAAGGATTTTGGACTACTTTTCTTCCTTGTGTGTATGGGCTTTTTCCTATCTGTGTCAGTGTGTTTTCTTTTTTCCTGTGGGTGCCAATATGTGTATTTTATTCCTGTAGTGGACAATGTCTAGGGGTGCAGGGTTCAAAACTGAGGTGTAAGGTAGTATTTTTCTGAAAGGCTGCACCCCTTATTTTTAGCATGCCTATGGTGTGCAAATGTTTCTATTCAAATGTCCATGAACGGGTGGCCCAGTTTTTTCACTGTTCGCACTGGCAGCCAAATTGTCTAGAAACTCCCCTCAGTCTATGTACTGAGCCTTAGAGAGTGATAAAGTGGAGAGAGATAAACTACCAACCAACCAGCTCCTAACTGTCATGTTGCAGGCAGTGTTAAATAATATTGTATATTTATTCAGATTTATATCTATGTATTTACTAACATCCTGGTGAAACAATCACATGTGTAGTTAAGGTACACAGTTATCAGCATGTGGTATTCAGTAATCTATGACAAAACACAGTTATCTTTTTCAGTCTTGTATTCTAATCATCCTGGTAATGTACTATAAAACATGCTTGTGTGTTTTTTCCTATTAGAAGAATAACTCTCTTTTGAAAGACTTACACAATGGATTCCGGTCCTCTGAAGCATTACCTTTCTAAAGACTTTGATTCAAAAGCATTTATTGACTTAAATTATTCATCTAGAACGGATAAAAGCATTTTAGAAATGTGTGTTGTAGATCCAATTACAAAACTTCTCCGGGTATTTTTCACAGGTATGTATGTACCGGAAGGAATCTGAACTTCATTTCAACATTTCACAATCTTCACCCTTCCTCCTACTGTTTGACAGAACTTTAAATTCTCTCTTAGGGGTCTATTCATGAAGCAGTGAAAAGAGTGGAGAAACAGACCAGTGGAGAAGTTGCCCATGGAAACCAATCAGCATCTCCCTTACATTTTATAGAATGTACTTGATAAAGGCTTCCTTCAAAGCTGATTGGTTCTCTGACTTCTCCACTGGTCCTTTTCTCCACTCTTTTAACTGCTTCATGAATAGACCCCATAATACTGTAGCACTCAGATTGCCAAGTGCCATAACTCACTAATCTGAAGCCAGTAGCCAGGCAGGACAGTCTATAGTAAATATGAATATGGGATGGACGCTGCAGTGATTTAATTGCCCATCACTGGAATGGTTCCTGCCTATCATTCTATTGATACACTGTCATTAGCTGTTAAGATTTATATCTGTGTTTGATGGGTGCGATAGTCTTCCAATTATAGATTGCATTTTATAAACTGTTAGTTTACATGTTTATATATTATTTGTATTTGTTATGAAGAGTTATGCAAAAAGATTACTTATTAATTTATTTATCTATTGTTTTTGCCACATACTCCTCTAAGGTAAGTTTGTTTATAATAATTTTTAGTACCAATGCTTCAGTTGCTTTATTTAATAGAACATTTATCTAGTCTAAAAGTTAACTACTGCAACTTGATCTATTTAATACATTCATTCTGTGCAATCATTTGTTTTATATTTTTTCAACAAAAACTTGTGGCGAAGGAGAGTTAGGAAAAATCAGGCAGGAAGTATGAATCCATATACATACTGTAATTGTTCAGAGAAAAGAATAAAACATATTAATCAAAACATAGTAAAGAAGGTGATCCGTATCCTGACGTTCAGGATCCCAACAGTCGAAATACCGACGCTTGGAATGAAGGCTTTTCATATGGACTCAATGGGCACTTACCCAAGGGCCCCAGGAGTATAAGGACCCTAGGCTGATAAATGAGGGTCCCTTCCTTCCAGGGGTACCAGATTTTTGAAAATCGGCCCTGGGGAATTGGAGATTTCTGACCTCAAAGCAGTGGTCCCCATCCAATCCTGTTCTTTGCTCTTCCCAGCCAGATATCTCGGGTTCTGTCTGACTTAGAGTTTTTGAGGGCACACTCCCAAATCTGTGACTCTTTCCTTCTGGTGGACACTGGAAGCTTGTCTCTACTATGCCGAGAACCAGAGATATCAGCTTCCAGCAGCTGGTCCCTGCTCCAGCTCCACACACCTAATATGCAGTTTTATACATTCGTTGGTGGATTGCTCTGGCTCCTGAACTCTGATCCCCAAGTTCCAAGTACCTCCTAAAATGTGGGACTCTCTAGTTTTTTTTTATCCCATTCAAAGCTAAGAATTATATATCCAGGAACTTGAGATATCTACAGTCAAGCATGCTGCCCTCTCACCGGAAAATTATGACTATGAAGCCCACTCCACTAGCCACCCCTCCCCTGCAAATTAAACACCCCCTACCACCCTGGAAGTTATGTACTGCAGCCCCTTCATTCAGCTCAATGCCCCTTCTACAGTTTAGTGTACTTCCTCCAGCCCCATCTGTGCAGTAAAGGAGTAATTAGCAGAAATTAGTGCTCCAGGTCCTACATGCTGACCGGAGGATAGAACGCCCCCTACCGCCCACGGAACATTAAAGCTGCCGCTGACAGAGCCGGCCTTAGCTATAGGCAGGCTAAGAATTTGCCTAGGGTATCCAAACATGTCTATGGGCATCCAAGAATGTCTCTGCAGGATCTCATGCTGGGAGGGACAGTCTGCAAACTATCTATTACTTTCCAAATGTATTCAGTCACTACTTGTATACACTGCTAGTTACATTTGTCAAGCAGATTGCAGACTGTCCCTTAAGCTCTCTCCTAGCATTTGATCCTGCCAACATGCTTGTATACCCCTGACTTGTGAGACCTCAGACAGTAGAAGCCCATAACTGCAATTCCTGGACCTGTGACATTTTCACTGACTATATAAGGTTATTACTGGATGGCTCCTTATGATACCACATGTGTATTTTGGAAGACTGTACCACATAATACTAAAATCACCTATATTTATTGTCCTTAAAGTGTGCACATGAGGGAGTAGGACCCTGCCACCCTGTGTGTGTCCCTTATCCCTGTGCAAACCCCAGTTGTCTGCAGGGATGTAACATGGGCAGTGTTCTCCCCACACTTTATTTCTCAGTCAGTCAACTCCATAAAATTCCCCTGTCACCCAGCACTGTAATGTGGTCAGTAAGTTGCGTTGCGCTATTTCTATATGAAATGGCAGTGCAGCGTGACTTTCGGATGCGTCAGATTGGAGAGGAGAGCATATCGCTTCTGCAATATAAAATAAAGGGCATGCAGTTGCCAGGAGTAAAAATCAAACTAGAAATAGATGTTGAATCGGCGCTCCATGATTACCAAAAACCCAATTAAACTCTAACAGCTGCTCACCAATTTGGGGCGGGCTGCCCCAATAGGTCTGAATATATCAAAAAAGAAGCAAAGGAGGGAGCGCTATGAGAGTCTAATAGTTAAATTTATTAAAACAATATTTCAAATGCCACATAGCTCATAATGGATATAAAAAGGTAAATACATTTATTTAATAAAATAAACAAGACATTGCAGCTGCAATATAACACCTGAATTGATAGAATTGTTATAAATTATCACTTTTGAGAACCAGTATTGCGGCCGTGCGTCCACGGACTGTAAATTGTTATAAATGGGAGACTGATGATAGATACTTCTTATAGAAGCATTGCTGTTATATTGAGTATAAGTCTCTAATTTCTTTTAACATATACAAGTCCCGTTGTATGAATTGGAGACGGCTCGGTTTGTCCGAGTAACCAGCGTCTCAATGATTAGGTCATGACCGTTAACACTGGACTGCTCATACGTACTGATCAGACGGGAGCCGACTTCTCTTGTTAGATGGTATCCGGTGAAGAGAAGGCTTTCGGTATTGAAGGCTGTACTGAGCCGGGTATGCAGCGGCTCAATGCACTCTGTGTACAGATCCTTTGCCCGCTTGATGATTCTGTCCGTAAATTGCGGTAGTGAGTAATGCACCCGACTGATTTTTTAATCAATACGATATAAATACTCTGCTCAGCCACTATGGGCTTATTCACTTCCTTCTGAAGAAACGGCCAGTGCTAGAGGCCGAGAAACGCGTTAAGGCACTTATTAAGGATTTCATCTTGCTGCTTATTCACCTAGCATCTTTCCAGTCGGGTGCATTACTTGCTTTACTTACAAACATGAATCAGGCACTAGATTCACCCAGCTCAGAATCAGATATGTTGAAAATGCATATGTGTGGTATGCTAAAAATCACTATTGGTGTCCGTGAAAAGAGATGACTTCGACTCAGATTCAGCCACAGAGCCTCATATCCACTTAAAATTGACATGTTCAAAAAAGAGTTTTTAATGAATTTTTAAAAATGTATCTAAATATTTTACGTAAAAAAAAATGGAAATAGTCTGCCCAAGGCAAAAGATCCAAAACAGTATCACCTCTATCCCCATAAAGGTAATAGATGACAGTGGCAGAGCCCACACTCCCACCACCAGTGTCAATGGGCCCGCTTTGTAATGGTCCCTATGTGTCACTTTATATATATGAAGGTGTATAATTTTAATATAACCATCCCCCCTCCCCTGGGCTAATAATCCTTTTTTGTGGGCCACAACCTAGCCCCTACACCCCAGTGCCAAAAGTTGCCTCACTTTACATCTGCCCTCCCTGTTCCATTGTGTCACCCCCAGTGGCGTCGGAACTGGGGGGGCAAGGGGGCAGCTCAACCCCCCCCAAACATAGAGAGGCGCCGATCAGGGTACAGGAGGAGCGGAGGAGCGATGTGCGGTCAGGTGAAAGACTGCACATTACATCCTCCGCTCCGTGAGTGAACATCCCAGGCCCGGTGCGGCCCCTCCCCCATCATTTTCAGCCTTTTTTATTAAATTATTATTGCTGCCGCTGCGCTGCTAGTCATACAGCAGCAGCAGCATGCCTGCAGTCTGAGGAGCTCCGCCTCCTTGAGCTCTGCGAGGTTCCCGGCCGTCAGCATGAGGGAGGAGGATCTCTCCCCGCGCTATGGATGCAGGCGGCGGACCTACTGAGCCTAGAGGCGGACAGGTGAGCGGGAACGGAGAGGGTGAGGAGGCTGGCTGTGGACTGTGCGGCAGGAGCATCCCCGGGGACAGCGTGGGGGAGAGAGGGAAGAGGCGGCTGGAGGCATCATGACAGCGGGGGAGGGGGAGGAAGCTGCCTGTGACGCTGGAAGCATGGTAGATGCTAGAATCAAGTGGGCTAAGGGACCTTTTCCGTAAGGGGGAGGAGTTACGACGCAAGGGGGAGGAGCTAGGCCAGCGGGATAGTTCCTCTACTATCCACGCCACCAACTATTACCTTTAGTAATTAGGTGGTGAGCGAAGCGGAGCGGAGCGAGCCCGTGAGGGTACTTTTCGGGTACCCTGTTCGCCCGTAGCTCCTCCCCCTGGTAACATAGCTCCTCCCCTCAATACGTCACAAGGTCCCTTCAGCCCCTCCGATATAGAACCAACCCTGGAAGCATCCCCTTTGCTCTGTGAAAGGGGGGGGGGGAGGAGGCTGTCTGTGCTGCTGGGAGGCATCCCCTGCCCCTGTCATCGTGCAGTGGGTGGGTGGGGGGGGGGGGGGGTTAGGAGGTTGGCTGTGCCCTATCATCCACTATCCACCTGTCACCATTACCATGTCACCCACTATCCACCCGTCACCCTCACCATGTCACCCACTATCCCCCCGTCACCCTCACCATGTCACCCGCTATCCACCTGTCACCCGCTATCCCACCTGTCACCCTCACCATGTCACCCGCTATCCACCTGTCACCCTCACCATGTCAACCGCTATCCACCCGTCACCCTCATCATGTCACCCGCTATCCACCCGTCATCCTCACCATGTCACCCGCTATCCACCCGTCACCCTCACCATGTCACCCGCTATCCACCTGTCACCCGCTATCCCACCTGTCACCATCACCATGTCACCCGCTATCCCCCCCGTCACCCTCACCATGTCACCCGCTATCCACCTGTCACCCGCTATCCCACCTGTCACCATCACCATGTCACCCGCTATCCCCCCGGCACCCTCACCATGTCACCCGCTATCCACCAGTCACCCTCACCATGTCACCCACTATCCCCCTGTCACCCTCACCATGTCACCTGCTACACCCCCTGTCACCCTCACCATGTCACCCGCTATCCCCCTGTCACCCTCACCATGTCACCCGCTATCTCCCTGTCACCATCACCATGTCACCCGCTATCCCCCTGTCACCCACACCATGTCACCCGCTATCCCCCTGTCACCCTCACCATGTCACCTGCTATCCCCTCTGTCACCCTCACCCACTATCCCCCGTCAACCTCACCATGTCGCCCGCTATCCCCCCTGTCACCCTCACCATGTCACCCCCTAACTCCCTGTCACCCTCACCACGTCACCCTCTATCCCCCTGTCACCCTCACCATGTTACCCCTTATCCCGCTGTCACCCTCACCATGTCACCCGCTATCCCCCTATCACCCTCACCATGTCACCCTCACCATGTCACCCGCTATCCCCCTGTCACCCTCACCATGTCACCTGCTATCCCCCTGTCACCTTCACCATGTCACTTGCTATCCCCCCTGTCACCCTCACCATGTCACCCTCACCATGTCACCCACTATCCCCCTGTCACTCTCACCATGTCGCCCACTATCCCCCTGTCACCCTCACCATTTCACCCACTATCCCCCGGACACCCTCACCATGTCACCCACTATCTCCCTGTCACTCTCACCATGTCACCCACTATCCACCCGTCACCCTCACCATGTCACCCACTATCCCCCTGTCACCCTCACCATGTCACCCACTATCTCCCTGTCTTTCTCACCATGTCACCCACTATCCACCTGTCACCCTCCCCTTCAGTGTCCCTGCCCTCACCCGCCATGAAACTCCCCGTCAGCGTCCCTGCCCTCACCCTTCATGTAGCTCCCCCCTCAGTGTGCACTCACTCTCCCTCTAACTCCCCCCTCAGCATCCCAGCCCTCACCTTCCCTGTAACTCCCCCTCAGCGTCCCAGCCCTCATCCTCCCTCTAACTGCACCCTCAGTGCCCCTGCCCTCACCCACCCTGTAACTCCCCCCTCAGTGCTCCTCACACTCCTTCTAACTCCCTGTCAGCATCCATACCCTCAGTCTCCCTGTAACTCCCCCTCATCATCCCTGCCCTCATCCTCCCTTTAACTCCCCCCTCAGCATCCCTGCCCTCCCTGTAACTTCCTCTCAGCATCCCTACTCTCACCCCCCCTGTAGCTCCCTCCTCAGCGTCCCAGCCCTCAGCCTCCCTGTAACTCCCCCCTCAACATCCCTGCCCTCCCTGTAACTCCCTTTCAGCATCCCTGCCCTCACACTCCCTGTAACTCCCAAGGCCACCGCTAAAAGTCACCTCGACGCCCCAGCACTGCACTGGTCACTGCTAGTGCTTGACCTACTCTCTCCCTGCTACATGGGGCACGTGGTGGGAAACTAGAGTGGCATGGGAGAGCTGAGCTGCTAATTTTGCTGTTCTGTGTTCAAATAGTCGCCACCTCCAGGGGTAGTGTATATTTGCCGTGCAAGTGTGCGATTGCATGTGTAGCCGAGCTGCTAAAATACACTAAAATCAACTTTGTGCAGTCTCTGCGCAGCTCAGGACTTACTCCTACAGTGCGATCACATCAGGCTGATAGGGGCCGGAGCTGACATCAGACACCCTCCCTAAAAACGCTTGGGGACACCTGCGATTTTCTGGACACTCCCAGTAAACGGTCAGTTACCACCTACAAACGGCCTCTTCCTGTCAATCACCTTGCGAACACCTGTGCAAACGGATTTTTTTAATCATCCCCTCGCTGACCAGAGATGCCCTTTGTTGCTGTCCAATGCGCGTGCGCAGTTAATACCTGATTGCCCACTGTGCGAAAACATACAGCAGCGATCAGATCTGAATGATCCCCTTAGTGTGGATCTGGCCTTCTCAGTGTATTTCAGGTGGATCTGGCCTTTAGCGATTCAGCAATTTAGGGGCGCCAAAATGAGATTATATCTTGCCCCCCCAACCTAAAAACGTTCTGACGCCCCTGGTCACCCCCTTACCTTATTGAAATCCTTCTTGCTGCAGCAGCACATACAGAGAACAGCACATCTGTGGAGTCCATGTTCCCCTCCCCGTACTTTTGGTTTACGGTGTATGCAATTTTGGGAGTGATGTCTGTGGGATGCAGGAGGAGGGGTATGCGGTCACCATACCGCCACCGGAATACCGGCAAAGTAGGTGATTCCCCCTCTATGGGTGTCCACGACACCCATAGAGGGAGAATAGAACCTGTGCTACCAAGCCTGCAGCGTGCGGATTGTAGTGAACCCGCAAGGGCACTGGCGTAACACGCACCCATTTTTTCTATACTTACCTTTACGACATCCATCGGTGACCGTGTGGACCCCCTCCTGTCCCGTAGCTGGCCATCGCCGCTGCTAGCGCACTGAGCACTAGAGACTCTGGCACAGAGCCAGAGTTTACAGCGCATGCACAGGACTCCATTTTTCGGAGTCCTGCGCATGCGCTGTAGACTCTGGCACTGTGCCAGTGTCGCACTGCTCAGAGCACTAACAGTGCGGACGGCCGGCTTCGGGAGAGGAGGGGGCACATACATGGGGTCTGCACACGGGTCCCCCCCCTCTCTAGAGATGCCCCTGCGCAAGGGACTTAGTTGCGCTCGCCCCCGTGATGGCATTCTGCCGCACGGGATGCTGGAGGAGGAGATCTGTTCTGCACATGTGCAGAATGGATTTCTGCCATAACAGGCACAGCAGGATGGCCCAGTCATATAAGATGTGACCCTGGAAGGTAAATTTTCAGGGTGGAATCCCATGCAGCTATGCTATGTAAGTGGCTATAAGACACACAATAGGAGCAAACTCTACACAAAATGGAATATTTCTTTGGCTGAATTTGTTCTATAACTCTTGTGTTATATGTTTCTGCAGAACACATTGGTGGAGATACCCTGATCGATATAAGTATTGGTCACACCCTATTCCAACTGTTTCCAGTCTGTCAGTACTTTAAAGAGATTACTATTCTAGAATGTAATGACCAATGTATCGATGAACTGAAAAAATGGATGAATAAAGATCCAGGTGCCCATGATTGGTCTTATGCCGCAAAATATGTGGTGGAGCTCGGAGATACGAGGTTTGTACTACTATTAGTTTCATTATCTGTTTTTTGTTTTTTTTTGTTTTTTATTTTTGGACTAAAAGAAAAACATTTATAAACCAAGGATGGTTGTATAGAAAGTAACACTAAATTATCAAAATTCTTTAAAGAGTCTGGAATAAGGGCCTAACCCAGGCATTCCCAACCACGGTCCTCAAGGCACACCAACAGTGCAGGTTTTAGTGATATCCAGGCTGCAGCACAGATGGTTAAATCAAAATAACAGAGCTACTAATTAAGTCACCTGTGCTGAAGCCTGGATATCACTAAAACCTGCACTGTTGGTGTGCCTTGAGGACCGTGGTTGGGAATGCCTGGCCTAACCTAATCTCACAGAATCTGCTAATATGTACGCAGCTGCTGTGCGGAAATAAGCAATATGTCGCAGCCGCTGGGATTTGTATCGAGACGCCCACTGGAAGCGTCTAAGATTCTCTGCCTGCGTACAAAAACACAACCATTGGCTGCATATCAGTCAATAGTTGGCAGTCTGCGTAACCCGATACCAATGCAGCCCGGCCGACAGAACTGAGATGCTGAGGCCTTTTTGACTGCATATGGGATTGCAGTCACAGGCAGTTACATGTCCCTAAAACAGTAATGGCATGCCTGCATTACTTCCCACAGATGGCGCATAAATCCTAACTGCAACCATCATTGCAAGACCATCGCGACACATGCGCATTGCGAGACTCAAATTCACTACCAATACCCCATCCCAGGAGCACCCAAACATACACTCTCCAGGGCTGCTTAGATGGGGTGGGGGTACTAATTACCTGGGCCCTGGCTTGTTAGGTTGGGCCCAGCCCGGGTCATCTGCTAAGGGGGGTATTGTCCCCCTGTGTGAGTGTCTGTGCCCGCTGTACACCTACAAGGAGGAGGAGATATTAGGGTGCGGCATAGTTGCCCACATTCCTGCATTCTGCAGGAGACTCCCTGAAATAGCAGCAATCTCCCTGACCCCCTGAATAGTCCAGCAATCTTCCCGGTTGCACCTTATCCCTATTATATAGCTATTATATTCTTGGGGAAAAAAAGATATCAGAGATACAGGTACAGTATATACATTCAAATGGGATCATCAGTGCCATTTCCCTGCATTGGTGATAAGGCACAATGATCACTATAGCTACAGTACATGCATTTTAAATAAAGTTTCTCGTGGCCACTTACAGTATATGGAACCTCTTGTAAAACACAATACACAACCAAATCCTTCAAAATATCAGTGTCTTTTCTTTTACAAGTAGATCTTACAAACTTTGAGGCTCATGTACATTTGGATGTGATTCACTTTTATGACACACCTCTCAGATGTAGCAGTACACATCAGCGCTGATAGGTGTCGCTTTCACATCTCCCTGAAATGATTATTCCTGCTCTATGGCGCATAAAGCATAACCTGGAGCAATGGAGGAGGTTAGTGTAGCACCTGGAGGCGACTGCCTTCCATTGTCTCCTGTATTTATGCCCCTGGTTAGACCTGATGTCTTTCCTTTTAGAACTGTGTAGTATGAAAACATCCTAACTGATGATTTTTTTCCCCCAAAAAAGGCTCAGAAATTGTCAGGTTTTTTTATGAGTGAATTAGGTGAAGAACATGAATTTAACCTTATCCAAAATGATTTTAGTTTAAAAAAAAAAAGGACAACATTTTTTTTTTGGGGGGGGGGGGGGGGGGATTTTCTTTTTCTTTTTTAAATAATTTCTGCAGTGGGGTACACTGTGTTCCAATACATTGGGGGTGCAGGGATGGATCTTGATCCAGGCACCAACAGGTTAAAGCTTTAGCTGTCCCAAGATGCATTGGGGCTTCATCTATAAATCTGCCTCCAGGCACTGTGAGCTCAGTTTTCAGTTGGTGTCTGCAGAAGCAGTCACTTAACAGGTGGGCTGCACTGGGCAGCCCTGAAAAACTGGGCTATCAGCGCTGTATGTCATGGTGACACTTCAGCACTGCAGCTCCACCACCTCCCAAGCAGCGTCACATAATCCCGCTGGCTCAGTTCCCAGGTATTTGCGGCGGAGACGCTCCATCTTAGGCACACTGTCGCAGACACCCTCCTTGTTAGCGTGGCTGCTACGGAGAGGAGGTAAGAGGGTCCCCCAGGCGGGACCCACCATTAAATCGCGTTCCAATCGCAGTCTAGTGAGATGGACTGCGACGCTGGCGTGGACACTGTGACTGAGCAGGGACCCACTATATCCACCAGGGCATAGGAGTACAGGTCGGATATACTAATGCCCACTTTTAATAAGACTCCACAGTACCAGGTGGTGATGTCCAGCATAGAGGAGCCGGCGCTTGACCTGTAGCCCATCCTCCGGCCGAGGGCACCATCTACTGCTGGTGTTCCCGCCCTGGAGCTGCCTCACACTCTCCCTCACTCCCTGACTGAGATGCTGGGCGCAATTTTCTAAAATAGATGCGACTGGTCTCCGGGACTGCAGGGCAAGGTCTCCTTTGTAAACCCGACTGTACATTAGCAACGTGGATTTACAAGCACTTAAGTATTCCACATGTCGATAGTAAGAATGCGTTGGTTAAGAACAAGTGTACCTGTGCCAGAATATATTGTTATAGTATTCTGACACTGTATATACATCCAGTCTCAGATTTATATGGATGATATATATATATATATATATATATATATATTTATTTTATATGTGTTCATATAATAATGTGTGCCTGTATCTGCTATGTGATTTCACTGCAGTGTATCCTGATATAGTATGCTGTACCCAGGGGTGCTTTAAGAGAGGAGGAAGCCCGGTTGCAGCCTCCTCAGTTCGGGCCCCATCCTCTCTGCCGGCAGCGCTGAGAGTCTGAGCACTAGAGTGCTCAGACTCTACTGCGCATACGCAGATCTCTGGGAAAATGGCGCGGCAGCCATTTTCCATGAGATTTCTCTACTGCGCATGCGCAGAACTCAGTGAAAATGGCCGCTGGGCCATTTTCACAGAGTTTTAATACCGCCGTGGACATTGCTGCGGGACTCCGGAGGGGTGAGTATTTAGAAAATGGGTGCAGCGTGTGCGGTGGGGGCCCCATCTGGACTCAGGGGCCCGTGTGCACCGCAGCCACTGCACCCATTATAGAAATGCCAGTAGCTGTACCCTAGGGGACTAGGTGCGTCTGGGTCAATATATAGTGCGTCACAGTATTTACCTATTACGTGTAATCTACTGTATACTCAGTCACATAATACCAGATTTATTTGCAGGTGTTGTGTACTGGGTACTCAGTCACATGCTAACGGATTTATTCGCAGGTATTGTACTCTGTCTGGCTTCATTGTACTAAACTGATCTATGATGCATTTGTGTATAATGTTTAACATGTAGGGCAGTAAATCTGGGGATGCTCCTGCATCCTGCAGAGCATGCGCAATGGATTTACTTGAGGGTGAAGTTTTGTGTGATGGTGTGTGTACTACAGTATGTCTCATACATCTCCTAGTCAGTCCGCAGCTCCTGTAATCAATCAGGAGTAGTGGCGGAACTACTGCCAGTGCAAGCAGTGCCTTGCACTGGGGCCCACTGCTGTTAAGTGGCTCAAACTGACTCATTACATGCCGCCTGCCGCTGTGTGCTGCGGGTCAGAGGAGAGGAGCAGCTGAGTGCAGCAGGGACACAGCCACTGGGAGAAGGAGGGAAGGGGACTTGGAAGCAGCAGCAGTGCAATGTAAACGGTGGCGGCGCCACTGCAGCTGTCCCTCTCCTTCCACATAAGCTGGCCACCGCCGCTGTGAATGCTGGGATGCACTTCCCTCATCACAGCGGCGGCGGCCAGCCTATGTGGAAGGAGAGGGACAGCTGCAGTGCCGCCACCACCAATTACATTGCGCTGCTGCTGCTTCAGTCCTGAGTCCCCCTCCCTCCTCCTGCTTCCCTGCCTGCCCGGGATCTGCCTGACTGCCTGCACCAAGGAGCCTGACTGCCTGAGCCAGCGGAGACAGTAAGTATAATCTATTATTTCTGTCTGTCTGTCTATCTATCTATCTACCTATCTATCTGTCTATCTATCTATTTATTCTGTCTGTCTGCCGTAATGTGTAAAAAGGGGAACTGGCTGCTGTAATGTATAAAAAGGGGACTGGCTGCTGTCATGTGTAAAAAGGGGGACTGTGTCTGCTGTTTTGTGTAAAAAGGGGTACTCTGGTTGCCGTAATGTGTAAAAAGGGGGACTGTCTGCGGTAATGTGTAAAAATGGGGATTGTCTGCCGTAATGTATAAAAAGGGGGACTGGCTGCCGTAATGTGTAAAAAGGGGGATTGGCTGCCGTAATGTGTAAAAAGGGGGACTCTGTCTACCGTAATGTGTAAAAAGGGGGACTGTTTGCCGTAATGTGTAAAAAGGGGACTGTCTGCCATAATGTGTAAAAAGGGGTACTCTGTCTGCTGTAATGTGTAAAAAGGGGGACTGTCTGCCGTAATGTGTAAAAAGGTGGATTGTCTGCCGTTATGTATAAAAAGGGGGACTGGCTGCCGTAATGTGTAAAAAGGGAGATTGGCTGCCGTAATGTGTAAAAAGGGGGACTCTGTCTACCGTAATGTGTAAAAAGGGGGACTGTTTGCCGTAATGTGTAAAAAGGGGACTGTCTGCCGTAATGTGTAAAAAGGGGTACTCTGTCTGCTATAATGTGTAAAAAGGGGGACTGTCTGCCGTAATGTGTAAAAAGGGGGACTGGCTGCCGTAATGTGTAAAAAGGGGGACTGGCTGCCGTAATGTGTAAAAAGTGGACTCTGCTGTAATGTGTAAAAAAGGGGACTGGCTGCCGTAATATGTAAAAAAGGGGACTCTGTATGCCGTAATATGTAAAAAAGGGACTCTGTCTGCTGTAATGTGTAAAAAGGGGACTCTGCCGTAATATGTAAAAAGGGGACGCTGTCTGCCATAATGTGTAAAAAGGGGACGCTTTCTGCCGTAATGTGTAAAAAGGGGACGCTGTCTGCCGTAATGTGTAAAAGGTGGACTCTGCCGTAATGTGTAAAATGGAGGACTCTGTCTACCGTGATGTGTAAAAAGGGGGACTGTTTGCCGTAATGTGTAAAAGGGGACTGTCTGCCGTAATGTGTAAAAAGGGGTACTCTGTCTGCTGTAATGTGTAAAAAGGGGGACTGTCTGCCGTAATGTGTAAAAAGGTGGATTGTCTGCTGTAATGTATAAAAAGGGGGACTGGCTGCCGTAATGTGTAAAAAGGGGGATTGGCTGCCATAATGTGTAAAAAGGGGGACTCTGTCTACCGTAATGTGTAAAAAGGGGGACTGTTTGCCGTAATGTGTAAAAAGGGGACTGTCTGCCGTAATGTGTAAAAAGGGGTACGCTGTCTGCTATAATGTGTAAAAAGGGGGACTGTCTGCCGTAATGTGTAAAAAGGGGGACTGGCTGCCGTAATGTGTAAAAAGGGGGACTGGCTGCCGTAATGTGTAAAAAGGGGTACTGGCTGCCGTAATGTGTAAAAAGGGGACTCTGCCGTAATGTGTAAAAAAGGGGACTGGCTGCAGTAATATGTAAAAAAGGGGACTCTGTCTGCCGTAATGTGTAAAAAAGGGACTCTGTCTGCTGTAATGTGTAAGAAGGGGACTCTGCCGTAATGTGTAAAAAGGGGACGCTGTCTGCCATAATGTGTAAAAAGGGGACGCTTTCTGACGTAATGTGTAAAAAGGGGATGCTGCCTGCCGTAATGTGTAAAAGGTGGACTCTGCCGTAATGTGTAAAATGGGGATGCTGTCTGCCGTAATGTGTAACACGTGGATTCTGTCTGCCGTAATATGTAAAAAAGGGACTCTGTCTGCTGTAATGTGTAAAAAGGGGACTCTGCCGTAATGTGTAAAAAGGGGACGCTGTCTGCCATAATGTGTAAAAAGGGGACGCTTTCTGCCGTAATGTGTAAAAAGGGGACGGTGTCTGCCGTAATGTGTAAAAGGTGGACTCTGCCGTAATGTGTAAAATGGGGATGCTGTCTGCTGTAATGTGTAACACATGGACTCTGTCTGCCGTAATGTGTAAAAAGGGGACGCTGTCTGCCGTAATGTGTAAAAGGTGGACTCTGTCTGCCGTAATGTGTAAAAAGGGGAATCTGTCCGCCGTATTGTGTAAAAGGGGCTCTACCTGGTGTAGTGGTGCTACTGTGTGATGTAATTTGAATAATGGAGACTACTTTGCACCGTAATATGAATTGGTATTATTTTGTGGCCACACCTCTTCCCCATGAAGCTACGCCCCGGCGCGCACTGCCCCTATTTTACATAAAGGGGGGGGGGCACCGATGCAGTTTCTTGCACACAGCGCTAAAGTGTATAGTTACGGCACTGTTGCTAGGTATCCATTTCCCTGGCCCTGAGTAGGCCCCCCTCACCTGATCCTCTCCAACACAGTGCCCTCATTGCATCCAAATAATCACCCCCCTCTCCACATCCTAAATATAGGACACATCCACATCTTAAACCAGAACGGATCCCATCTGTGTGTGTATCTCTACACTGTTATGTCATACTGTACTTTGCATCCCTGAGTGCTGCTGAATATTGTGTATGTATATATATATATATATATATATATATATACATACATACTCCTGTGTGGCCAGAAATCCTTTTTTTAAATAATATATCAATATATCAATATATATATATATATATATATATATACAATAGTCCATGCAAGCAGCGGCACTAGGAGACTGGCACAGGGAGCGTTCGTGAACAACAGTAAATTTAATATATCACATCAACTCAAATTCCAACATTTTGGGGCAGCATCGATGCCGGGCGATGCAACCCTGAAACGTTGGAGCATAAAAATAATTCCTAATTTGGAGTTGGGGGTGAAGGGGTGGACTTGGACAGGATGAGAGGGGGGTTCAAAGCATTTTGGTGCACATGGGCCCACCGCTTGCTAGTTCCTTAACTGATCAGGAGCCAACCTGGGCTGCATTCTCAAACCTACTGGGTACTCTAGTTGAACGCTTTATGTCCCCTATGGTAACACCTGTAACATTACAGTCACTAATGTCCCTATGGTTACTCCGCTTTGGGCGGGAAAATTTTGCCTCACAGGTTGTAGTGTATGACTCATTCCTTGGTCAGGAAAAACCCTATTCCAGGTCACTCTTGTGTCTCTGGGTCATCTAAGCGGGATGCTCCCTCCTCCCTATCCAATAATCTCTCTGATATGTTATCTGAAGAGAGGGGGATCATGCTGTCCTGTCAGTCCCTATATTAGGTGTTTCTGACAAGGATTTTCCATTGCTAAATGACACCACTGCCCTTGTGGTTACTGGGAAGCAAATCCTACAAATCACTGATAAGAGGATTCCCCTACTATGGTTAAACAAACTGATATGTTCACACATAAGAGGGAAAATAAAACCCTGTTACCACAATCTGACCATTAAGTGTACATCAGACAAGACCCCTGGTCTAATCCAGGGAAGACATTCCCCCTGTCTACAATGGGCATTAGCTCGATATCCTCCCCCTGCAGAGTTATATAACAAGTAGGTAATTGACTGCTAGTGAACTCATGTGTCACCCATCGGGTGTCATCCACTCTGCCTCTCACCACTGTCCCCTCACTGTAGGAACTGACAGATAAGCGTGTGGAGGGATGTCTGAAGTCTATTACTCCCTTATGGGTGTTGTACATAGACAATGATTATGTCCTCTTGGGGCTGCAAAATAGATTAATGACTGGATCAGGCATTAGAGGAAGAGCTGCCCGAGGATATATCTGACAATGCCAGACATTCCTTGTCTCACAATACCACTGCCACCTTTTTCTACACCAGGAGGCATCCCCTGAGGCGAGTGTGTTGGCTGCCAAGGCATCAAATACGTCTGTCCTGGCTTGCCGTATTCTGTGGTTGAGGTCATGGAAGGTGTATCTGTACTCCAAAAGTCCTTGGAGGTATTCCCCTTTACTGGGGACATCTTATTTGAGGAAGACCTAATTAAAAATTGGGTCTGAATTGGCTACTATGACTGCATTTCTCCCAAATGCTACTCCTTCTGCACAGAAGGCATAAGGTACCAGTTTTCCCTGCTTTCAGCCTTAAGGGAAAGCAAAGGTCAGGCATATCCAAGATTGTCTCGTGCTCCCAACAACCACTAAGCCCAAGGCCTAACTATCCTGGGCTGCTCATCAGCCTGCTTCTCATGACAAGCCTGCTGCATGACGGGACAGGCCTCCCCCTGGGGGATCCCAGGGTGGGGGTCCGACTTCTACGATTCATCCAGGTCTGGTTAATGACCACTTCAGACGCATGGGTGCAAGAAGTTGTCTCACGGGTACGCAGACTCTTTCAAGAGACGTCCCCCTCTCCCGTTCTGCACAACGGTTATCCCTTCGGATCAGTTAAAGACGCAAGCTCTACAGATGGTTGTGCGTTCCCTCCTGGATACAGGAGTGGTATTGCTGGTACCTCTGTCCCAGAGTGGCAGAGCATACTACTCGACCCTGTTTCTAGTCCTGAAACCTGATGGGTTTTTCCGGCCGATTCTCAACCTCAAATCACTGAACAAGTTTGTGAGAGTGTCCAAGTCCCTCGGATCTTCACCAAGGTTATGGCCAGGATGACTGCTCATCTCCGTTGCCAGGGAGTCAGGATCCTGCCGTATCTGGAAAATTTGCTGATACTGGCAAACTCCCACAATGTCCTCATCAGTCATCTACAACTAACGGTAAACTTCCTACAAGCACACGGGTAGCTCATCAACTGGAAGAAGTCCTTGCTAGTCCCTGCACTGGGGGCACTACCGGACACACACAGTCAACGGCTGTTTCTGCCTCCAGAGAAGGTCCTGAAACTTCAGGACATAATCAGATACTTCCTTTCTCACCCAAGAGTGTCGAGACACTCAGCGATGCAAGTACTAGGCCTCATGGTGTCGGCTTTTGACATGGTAGAGTACGCTCAAATCCATTCCTGCCCTCTACAAAGGTTAATCCTTTCCAAGTGGGATGGCCTGCCTCATCGGATCAGGTCTCACATGATCTCCTTAACTCCGGAGGTTCGTCTGACACTGACCTGGTGGCTACAGGACCAGCAGATGAGCAGGGGCCATCCCTTCTGGATCCCCAACTGGGTCCTACTGACTACGGATGCCAGTCTTAGGGGTTGGGGTGTGGTGTTGGAGCAACACTCTCTCCAGGGTCGGAGGACCATGGAGGAATCACTCCTGATAAACATTCTGGAATTGCGGGCAGTGTTTAATGCTTTGTCTCTCGCCCTGCTTCTGGTAGAGAACAGGCCTGTTCAAGTATGGTCAGACAATGCCACCACGGTGGCATACATAAACCATCAAGGTGGCACTCGAAGGCAATGATAAAAAAGTGTCAAAATTCCTTTGTGGGGCGGAACACCTTCTACCGGCAATATCGGCCGTGTTCATTCCAGGATTCCTCAACTGGGAAGGTGATTTCCTCAGTCATCAGGACGTGCACGTCGAGAGTGGAGTCTTCATCAGGAAGTCTTTCAACTCCTAGCGAACAAGTGGGTCCTACCAGGTGTAGACCTGATGGTGTCTCAACACAATTACAAAGTTCCTGTCTTCGGATCAAGAACCAGGGATCCTCAAGCAGCGTTCGTGGATGCACTGGCAATTTCATGGAACTTTCGGCTGCCCTACGTGTTCCCTCCAGTGTCACTCCTGCCCAGGGTACTACGGAAGATCAAACAAGTAGGAGGAATACTACTTCTAGTTGCTCCAGCATGGCCCAGATGGCATTGGTTCTCAGACCTGCAGGATCTATCGATAGAGCATCCTCTTCTACTTCCACAACGCCCAGACCTATTCGTTCAGGGCCCTTGTGTCTATCCAGACCTGGCCAGATTGGCTTTGACGGCGTGGCTCTTGAAGCTTTACTCCTGAGGGCCAAAGGATTCTTTGAGGCGGTCACCCAAACTATGCGGAAGGCCCGCAAACTGGCATCTGCGCAGATTTATTATAGGGTCTGGAATTCTTACTTCACCTAGTGTGCTGCTAAGAATTACGAGGCTTACAAATTCAGTCCTTCCAGACTTCTGGCTTCTCTGCAACAAGGCCTGAACTTAGGCCTTCGTCTAGCCTCCCTCAAGGTTCATATCCATGCCTTGATGGTATGGTTTCAGGGAAAAATTGTGTCTATTCCTGATGTTCATACTTTCACTCAGGGTGTTTTATGGATTCAGCCTCCCTATGTCCCTCCTGTGGCTCCATGGGATCTGTCTGTTGTTCTGAATGCCCTGCAAGTGTCTCCATTTGAATCTCTCTCAGTGGACCTTAAATGGCTCACAGTCAAGGTCCTGTTCCTATTGGCTATTGCCTCTGCTAGGAGGGTGTCGGACCTAGGCGCTTTTTCCTGTCGTCCACCCTGCCTGATATTTCATTGTGACTGGGCACAAGCTTATGCACAGGCTGGACCTCCAGCTCCTGCTGCTATTAAAGCCCATTCTACTCGGTCTGTTGGACCCTCTTGGGCGGCCCACCATGGCGCGTCCGCAAAACATTTTTGCATGGCGGCTATGTGGTCCTCAGTGAACACTTTCATTAGGTTATATGCCTTTGATACTTCCGCCTCCCAGGATGTTTCCTTTGGACGCCTGGTTCTCATACCCACTAAGGCGCATCCCTTCCCTTGAGGAATTGCTTTAGGACATCCCCAATGTATTCCCTGTGGAACTCAGTGTACCACGCTGCAGAAAAGGAGATTTATGGTAGACTTACTATTGTTAAATCTCTTTCTGCGAGCTACACTGGGATCCACAGGGCACCCACCTTGACGCACCTAGTTTCTATGGGTTTGTATGGCATTAGTCACTGGTCCCTTCACCTGTCATGAGAATGTGGTTCTATGTAACTAACATCTGCCTTCTCTTTTACCTACTCCTGCATTGGACTGGTTAACGAAACTGAGCTCACAGTGCCTAGAGGCGGGGTTATAGAGGAGGCCCCAATGCATCTTGGGACAGCTAAAGATTTAACCTGTTGGTGCCTGGATCAAGATCCATATCTATACCCCCCAATGTATTTCCTGTGGAACCCAGTGTACCTCGCAGAAAGAGATTTAACAGTGGTAAGTCTACCTTAAATCGCCTTTTCCCTCAAACATTGGAACATCGGTCGGGAAGATCAGTAACATTGCAACATCGGTAACATCGTGACCATCGCAACGTTGATTTTTACATCCAAGACAGCTGCCAGGTACACAGGGGTGGGAAGGGGGGTTTGGTTTACATGCTGGGGGTGGCTTGGGGGGTTGGTTTACACTTTGCCTTCCGGTCCCTCTGAGAGCAGCAGCTCTCTGCCGCTGCTAACACTGTTTATCTGAGTGGTCGCATCCTATGCGAAAACGTCAGATAAGACACTTGCTGGTGTGGTTGCATCTGACACAGCGTGCCATATGGGGATCTTCTTTTCATCACACAGAATGTGCTTAAACTTAGGATGGAACACAAATTTAAGATGGAATATTCAACATCACTTAAAGAACGCAGTTTTGTGGGTTTCAATGCACCGTTTTAGGGGCATGGTCCAGACAACGCATGCTTGTCCAGACCATTTGTGGGGCAAGCCGCGGCAGCTGCATAACGTCACATGCAGCTGCTGCGACCCTTAATATGGCGGGTAGCCATCTGCCTTCATAGCTGGTCTGCGCAGACAGAGGGCTACTCGAAACATGCAAAAGCATTGCCGCTGTGTGATGCTCTCACATGTCTGCAAGTGGAAGCTGGATCCGGCATGCGGGGAGGACTTTCCCTGTACTGGGCTTCCCCCCACATGCCAAAGAAATTGATCGGAGATGTGCATTTTCTCACACATCTACTACATACTTACCGATATTCTGGCTGCTCTCTGCGGGAGAGAGCAGCCAGGTCGGCTCAGCGGGCGGGCAGGGGAGGCTGTGCTGTAAAGGAGGGGGTGGCCGGAGGCGGGACAGGGGCGGAGCAAAGGTGGGACGGGGCGGAGCAAGGGCGGGGTCACAGTGACACCTCCTTTAAGCCACGCCCCCGCTCTGTAATGCCGCGATCACCGGCATTACACAGAGGGGGCGTGGCTATGATGACGCGATTCAGCAAGAATCGCGTCATCGACTGCCCGGACCGCCCACTTTACACACTAAGTGGGCGAACGGGCAGGGACTTGCCTGCTCTTCCGGGGGGCCGGGAGGGTCACCCGATTTTCGGGAGCCTCCCGGCCATTCCGGGAGAGTAGGCAAGTATGATCTACTATCAAGTCTAAATTAGGCCTATAGACAGGTCCAAATGATTTAATTTTTTCTGTGTTTATCGATTTTTATCGATCATTTTGGAATCAGTCTTTATCGATTTTAAAGGAATTCAAGATCGAACCAAAAACCAAATCTGAACCGAAACACTTGAGGGTGGATTTTCCAAAACCTAAACACGATGATGAATTAGAAACAAAACCAACACACTGGGTGTGCACAAATCTCTTTATAATAGAGCACAGTCAAAATTATACTGTAGGAGTAAAAATGGTTGGTAGGGGTTATTCAGATTTGTTAGCAAACCCCCAAAAGTTAGCAATTGGGTAAAAACCATGTTGCACTGCAGGTGGGGCAGATGTAACATGTGCAGAGATATTTAGAGGTGGGTGGATTATATTGTTGTGCATGTTAAATACTGTCTGTTTTATTTCTACACTGCAGTTTAGATTTCAGTTTGAACACACCGAACCCAAATCTAACTCTCTCTGCACATGTTATATCTGCCCCACCTGCAGTGCACATGGGAGGTCATTCCGAGTTGTTCGCTCGCAAGGCGATTTTAGCAGAGTTGCTCACGCTAAGCCGCCGCCAACTGGGAGTTAATCTTAGCATCTTAAAATTGCGAACGATGTATTCGCAATATTGCGATTACACACCTCGTAGCAGTTTCTGAGTAGCTCATGACTTACTCGGCATCTGCGATCATTTCAGTGCTTGTCGTTCCTGGTTTGACGTCACAAACAAACCCAGCGTTCGCCCAGACACTCCTCCGTTTCTCCGGCCACTCCTGCGTTTTTCCGGAAACGGTAGCGTTTTTTTCCCACACGCCCATAAAACGGCCTGTTTCCGCCCAGTAACACCCATTTCCTGTCAATCACATTACGATCGCCTGAGCGAAGAAAAAGCCGTGAGTAAAAATCCTAACTTCATAGCAAATTTACTTGGCGCAGTCGCAGTGCGGACATTGCGCATGCGCACTAAGCGGAAAATCGCTGCGATGCGAATAAATTTTCCGAGCGAACGACTCGGAATGACCTCCATGGTTTTGCCCATTAGTGTGCTTTTAAGGTTTGAACCTGAATAAGATCCTGTAATCACTCACATGCAGTGGCAACTCCAGAGGGGAGGCTGCAGCTCTGTCCAAAATTCAAATAGAAGAGCCACACCAAACACTGCTAAATATTGCCGTCCGGAACTGACTGGCAGTTGGCGCGGCTCCTTTGGAGCCGCAGCTGCTCATATGGCATATGGATCAATCTGGCTCATAAATAAAAACTCCTATGAACATGTGTAATTATCTGTGTTCTCAGCGCAATAGCAGCTTAATAATGCACCCACCCTTGAACATGACATCATGTGACATTAAGTTAGTCACAAAGGAATTGGTAATAACAGATTAAGCATATATGACACATGGTGTGGTGTGAGTCACTTGTTTTGTCTTGTTACCCAGATTAGCGTCTGAGAAACAGATTTATCAAGCCTTGGAGAGTAATAAATTACACTGTGATAAAGTAACAACCTATCAGCTCATAACTGTCATTTTTCAAACAGAGCCTGTAACATGACAGTTAATAGCTGATTGTTTTGTACTTGGGGGGTCATTCCGAGTTGATCGGTCGCTAGCTAGTTTTAGCAGCCACGCAAATGCTATGCCGCCGCCCACTGGGGAGTGTATTTTATCTTAGCAGAAGTGCGAACGCTTGTGCAGCCGAGCTCTGCAAAAACAGTTTGTGCAGTTTCAGAGTAGCTCTGAACCTACTCAGCGCTTGCAATGACTTCAGCCTTTTCGTGTCCGGATTTATTTGACATCATACACCCGCCCAGTGAACGGCCAGCCACGCCTGCGTTTTTGCAAGCACTCCCTGAAAATGGTCAGTTGACACCCAGAAACGCCCCCTTTCTGTCAATCTTCTTGCGGCCGTCAATGCGAAGAAAAACTTCGCTAGAACCTGAGCACAACCACAAAAAGCTTTGTACCCGTACGATGCGCCTGTGCATTGCGGCCCATATGCACGCGCAGAAATGCTGTTTTTTCACTTGATCGCTGCGAAAATCAGCAGCGAGCGATCAACTCGGAATGACCCCCTTTATCACCATGCACATTATCACTCTCCAAGACTTGATAAATCTGGGCCTTAGTCGCACACAAAAACTGCATGAAATGTTTTTAAATCTTCCATTATGAACATTTTAATTAGATACTAAAATCGTACAAATGTTCCAAAGGTCATTTGCATGGTGGCTCTTCCATATCCAAGAAGTGGGAATACACTCCAGTATATGTTGAACAGACAAATAGGTGCATTTTTACAGTGGTGTCACTACGGGGACGTGGGGGGTGCGGCCTGCTCCTGGGTGTCACCCGCCGAGGGGTGACACCAAAGTGCTGACCCCTGACAGGAGCCGGTTGTGTACCGTAACATTATGTGCAGCACTCGGCTCCTGTCATCCTGTCACAGTGTAGGAGCAGGCACTGAACGCAGGCTGGTCTCAGGGGGTAGACCAGCATCTCTGGGACCCAAAAAGTGCTGAAATTGTGGGTTTGAGCTGAAAGTCCGTGTCCCTTACACCTGAGACTACTCCCCATACCCACAATATCAGGCCCCTTTTTTGCCAGCATAATGTAGTCACACACATCGGGTGTCACCACTGTTAGGAGGCCCCTGTATTTATGCTTAATATTTCCATGTTATGTCTGCATGTGATGAGGCTGGTAATAGTCTATAATACTGAAATGCGTTGGGGTGTGTTTGTTTTTATTGTCAGTAAAAGCTATCAGGATATAGAAGATATGACACAACGGAAAGTGAAACGCATTGAGATGTGTAATCTTGCCAAGGAAAACCCTACATCTCCTACAGAGCTACCAAAGGCAGACTGCGTCATCTCTGCACGGGTTCTGGATCTTATTAGTGAAGATCTCAACGCGTTCTGCAGGAACCTGAAAAATATGTCATCTCTACTCAAAGTTGGGGGGCACTTATTATTGATTACAGATATCAACACTTCTTTTTTTGTGGTGGGGAAAGATAAGTACTTTGTGTTATGCTATGATGATGGCTTTTTAAGAAAATCTCTAGCTGATGAAGGGTATTTGATTAAATGTTATGAACCGATAGAAAGTAAAATACCCGCTGGTGTGTCTGACATAAAAAAAACTGTGTTTGTTGTTGCCCAAAAACAGTGAGGTGCAATAATTGTCATAATTACTGGAGGGTCTACACCATTCGGGAATGGGGCAATTTATTACATTTAAAGTGCATCCATTTGGTTGGGAATAACTTTAATTTTTTGGTTTTCCAATGTAAAATTATGTTGTTTTTCTTGGTATTATAGTGAAATTAGAGGTATATTTAGTACATTTCAAGAAAGACTTCTTTCTAGCATTTTGAGCCAGAGAAAGCCTATAATAGAGAAATATAATGTATTTATATTTAGTACTGAGAAAAGTGCACATCCTCCTTGGGCTGTGCACAAACGCTATGTTTGCAGCTGAGAGGAGCGATGCTTGTTACTGGGTCAGGGCCTTTTCACATTGACTGTCCCAGCTGGAGAGTTGAATTAAATACAAAGAAACAGAAAGGGCAGAAATGTATAAACTGTCTCTAATACCCCTTTCACACCGCACAAATAACCTGGTATCCACCCGGTATATTGCCAGGTCGATGCAGGTCACTGTGCAGTGTGAAAGAGGTCAGTCCCGAATTTAAGGGTCGCGGTATTTCAACCCAGGAATAAAGAAGGGTTATTCCCGGGTTATTACCAGGTCAGGTGCAGTGTGAACGGGTTGCCGGGTCGATGTGACTAGAGACCCGTTCACAGTATAGGCAGAGGCAGTGTGGAGATGATCCCATTTCCCAGCGCCACCTCCGCATCCGCCCTTAATGCCATCTCCATCCCCGCCCCAATGGCAATCCGAACCGGCATATTGCTGGATCAGGAAGCGAGTAGGAAAGGGTCCAATGCCGGGTCGCACCCAGGATGGTTCAGTTTCCAAATCCCGGGTGCGACCCAGCCAGGACTGTCTTTTTGTATGGGCTCAATGGGCACTTGCCCAAAGGCCCCATGAGTATAAGGGCCCTAGACTGATAGCTGATGGTCCCCTCTTTCCAGGGTTACTAGATTTTTTTAAATCGGCCTTTGGGAGCCGGAGAAATCCCCCTTCAAAGCAATGGTCCCCATCCAAGCCTGTTAATTGCTCTTCCCAGCAAGATATCTCATGTTCTGTCTGACTTAGAGTTTTTCTGAGGGTACACTCCAAAAACTGGGACTCTCCCCTTTTAGTGGACACTGTCAGTTTGTCTCTACTATGCCCAGAACCAGAGATATCAGCCTTCAAGCAGCTGGTCCCTGCTCCAGCTCCACACACCTGGTATGCAGTTTTATATTTTCGTTGGTGAATTGCCCTGGCTCCTAAACTCTGATCCCCATGTCCCCAGTACTTCCTCAAAGGTGGGACTCTCTAGTTTTTTATTCCATTCAAAGCTAAGAAATCTACTTCCAGGAACTTGAGATATCTGCAGTCAAGCAAGTTGCCCTCCCCCTTCTACAGTTTAGTGTTCTCCCTCCTGCCCCATCTCCCACCATCTCTGCAGTAAAGGAGTAATTAGCAGAAATTACTGCTCTAGGTCCTACATGCTGAGCAGAAGATTGAGCACCCCCCACCCCTACTGCTGGTATTGTATTTATGTGCCCAGGGCCAGGGCAGCCATCAAGGGGGGGGCTGTGGGGACTGGTGTCCCAAGCCCTTACAGAGAGGGGGGCCCACCCCTGGCTCCTACCGCCAATACCTGTAGAGCTGCACCAGTCTGTGAATCAACAGCAGGCTGATGCACAGGGAGGACTTCTTAAAACAAGCCTTATTTGCGCATCAGCTCTCTGTGAACCGTTCCTGTAGGTCCGCAACTATCCACCTATAAGTAACGTCACAATGTATGACATCACGTAGGGGTGGAGCAGTGCGACAGAAACTTTTTTTGGGGGAAGGAGGGGCCCTTTCTATTTAGTCAGTATCAGGCCCCACAATTTTTGATGGCAGCCCTGCCCAGGGGCCTACACTGCTGTTAAGACGGCCCTGGACCCGGCATTGCGATCTGTAAGCTGTATTACTGATTTACTAAATAGATCCCTTAAACTGCTATTTAGTGTGTGCTACTGTATATAACAAATAGAGGAAAAATAGGCATAATTAGAGAAAAGATCTGTTTTTCAAGTTTCTTTAGCATAGTTTATAAATTTACAAAAATACATGTAACCAGTAACTACAGTAGGTCATCCACACCCCATAATCTGTTGTATTGAGAGAATACTGTCACATTTGTGATGCCAATGTCTCAGAATGCCCCCCCCCCCCCCCAGAGGGAGGCTCGTCATGGACTTTGCTGGTGGGAGGAACAGAACCTCTTGGTGCAGAGCAGCTCACCACTTATAATGGGCTGGGTTCGAAATGCCGGTGGTTGGGATGCCGGTGGCCAAAATACCAACAGCAGCATCCCAACAGGTAAGTATACCTGGCCCACTAACCATCCCTTCATGCTGCCTAAGCCTGACCCTCCACCCCCACCCCTCCCCGTGGCCTAACTGTTACCCTCCCCGGAGGTGCCTAACCCTAACCACCCTTCCCACAGCCTAAACCTAACACTCGCCACGCTGCAGGCTCACTGCACTTGCCACAGGATCTGTTCCCACTGTATGGGTGTCATGGACACCCACAAGTGGGAATAGTCCTGTTTTGCCGGGATTCCGGCTGACAGCATTGTCGGCTGTCAGGATCCTGCAACAGTATCCTGACCGCCGGGATCCCGATTGCCGGCAAATTGAATGGATCCCATTTAATAAGCCTATTTGAAGTTACACGGTCTAAATTTTATACCACACAGACAGATCCTACTGTCATTATAATAAAGCCAATGAACCTTCCAGTTTATATACAGATGTTGTAATGGTTACTGCCTAACAGCACAGGGGTCCTGGGTTTGATTCCCACCAAGGAGTGCAGTTTGTATATGCATCCCGTGCTTGCGTGGGTTTCCTCTGGTTACTTCGGTTTCCTGTCACACACCAAAAATATACTGGTAGGTTTATTGGCTTCCAATAAAAAAAAAATTAACCCTAGCGTGTGCATGTACATGGGCAGACTAGATGGGCCAAGTAGTTCTTATCTGCTATCAAATTCTATATTCTATATTATTTATTTATTTATATATTTAATTATTTGAGTCATTAAAGTAGAGCACACATATTCTGCAGTGCTTTGCAGAGAATAGTCATTCGCATCACTCCCTGCCCCAGTGGAGCTACAATCTACAGTATGGTTCAAGTTCTTGCCCTAGCCTTGAACCTTAGGAATGTTAGAGACCCAACAGAGGAAGACATCTGTTCATGGTTGATGGGCCCATATTTTTGGCCAAAAATTATGCTAAACACCTTAATTTTGTTCCACTGTATGTTAGATTGCAGTGTTTATGATAATTATTCTGATTAGTAGTGTTTAGAACCAGGGCCATAGAGAGCCACGCTAGGCCCCAGTAAAGGGGGCGTTGCTTAAAAAGGGGGCCTGATTATGCACTTTACTATTGAAATAAGGGGGTGCAATTTTAACACGGGGGGGGGGGGTTGGGGAAAGGCATCCGCTTTCTACCTTACATTATCAGGAAGAGGGTCCCTCCTCTCTGGCCACCGCCATCTTCCCACTGATATTTCGGAAGATTACGCTGGCCACTAGAGAGAAAAGATTCTGGCACAGTGCCAGAGTCTTAGCTTTCTATGTGTAGCGCCATCTGCCCGAAGAGATCACCGGGAAGATGGCACCGCCAATGCTGGCAGGAGCACAAGTACATTGGGGGGTATCAGCCCAGGTCTCGGTAATTTGGATGCCCCCCTCACTGCACCACTGCTTAGTACTATAGAGTCTGTCCTGTATTTGCATTTTTTTTCCTTCATGAATCTACAGTATGCTCCCTACCACACACACACACACACACACACACACACACACACACACACACACACACACACACACACACACACACACACACACACATTATAGCTTTTTCTTTACAGAGGCCAATTAACCCTCCTGTCTTGGATTGTGGGAAGAAAACGGAGCACCTGGAGGGGGATGTAGTTAATACCCTGGTGGAGGAAACAGAAATATGCTTTAAAATTGAACATATCAGATATGTATTATGCCATTATATAAAATATATTTAGAATATACATAATGAGTACTATTATTATTTATTAGTACTATATAAACTAAAGCAAAATATTGAACTACAGAAGATAGTGGAAAAAGAGATGAAATACAATTGAATTAAATGATCTGCTTTTGGTCCTCAGTATTGTATGTTTTTGCCAAATAATCTCAATCACTGCATATGGTGTGAGCGATTCAAAATTGTTATTTGAATAAACAGGAATAAAGTACAGTATGATTTCTTTTGTCTCTGTGTGTCCGTCTTGGCTGTCACCGAGAGAGCCGCGAGGCAGACCCGGGAAGCAACTGCGATACAAACACCAGTCCCTGTCAGTGAAGGAGACAGACACTGGAGTTGCACAGACGCCAGCCTTACCTTGAAGCACCGCTGAAGCTGCACCTCCCGAGTCTGCCTCTCACAGCCTCGGCTGTCACTCACCCTGGATCCTCCACCTGCCGTAGATGCCGGTCCTCAGTCACACTGTTCTTTCCATGCGCGCTAATTACTGCTTTGCCCAGGGTGACGAAGATCTTAGTTTTGCCCTAGTATGGACATTCATATAATGATATAGCTAAGGGGGAGTCTTATCGGGCATCATAAATATGCTTATATGTAGATGTTCCAATAATCACTGATCGTACTGTAGCTCTCTAAGATGGTCATTCCGAGTTGATCGCTCGCTAGCAGTTTTTAGCAGCCGCGCAAAGCCACCTCCCACTGGGGAGTGTATTTTAGCTTAGCAGAAGTGCGAACAAAAGGATCGCAGAGCGGCGGCAACATTTTTTTTGTGTAGTTTGTGAGTAGCTCAATACCTACTCAGCGCTTGCGATCACTTCAGACTGTTCAATTCCTGTTTTGACGTCACAAACACGCCCTGCGTTCTCCCGGACACGCCTGCATTTTTCAGAACGCTCCCTAAAAATGGTCAGTTGACACCCTGAAAGGCCCACTTCATTTTAATCACTCTGCGGGCAGCAGTGCGACTGAAAAGCTTCGCTAGACCCTGTGTGAAACTGCATCGTTCATTGTAATAGTACGTCGCGCGTGCACATTGCGCCGCATACGCATGCGCAGAAGTGCAATTTTTTAGCCTCATCGCTGCACAGCGAACGAATGCAGCTAGCGATCAACTCAGAATGACCTCCTATATCAGACCTCTCTTGGTTGTTCTCTAAGCCACATTCTTACACAACAATTATTTTTCCACTAAAATACCCTATATATTATCCAACTAAAAGGTAGCAGAGAGGTCTTCATATGGGGGATCTGCTTTATGTAAATCCCTTTAATATCATTATACCATAGCAATATACCTGTTCTTATTTCACTTGTTTTCACAAGATCTTCATTATTCTGATTCTGTACCCATATTATACGGTTGGAGCACAATGCAGATCCCCTTATATTATATATGGTTCCAGTCTAGATATCAAATATCATTTACTGTATTTAAGGATAATAAATTATGCGTCAGCCTTTTAATTCAATTCCTGGTTTCCAAAAGAGTGGTCTGCTAAACCGTTATATGCATGAATCTCGGTAGAGCTATATTTAATGACACCAGGTCGCATTAATAGAGATATGGTTATATTAACGCTTTAATTAATTTTGTTTCTAGACTGAGGTTCCAATCACACACACACACACACACACAAAACACACACACACACACACACACACACAGTGAATATCAAGTGTGTGTCACATTTTGCCTCATTGTTCTCCTTTTACAGTATTTACAAGGTGGATATTACTAGAGATGAGCGGGTTCGGTTCCTCGGAATCCGAACCCCCCCGAACTTCAGCCTTTTTACACGGGTCCGAGGCAGACTCGGATCTTCCCGCCTTGCTCGGCTAACCCGAGCGCGCCCGAACGTCATCATCCCGCTGTCGGATTCTCGCGAGGCTCGTATTCTATCGCGAGACTCGGATTCTATATAAGGAGCCGCGCGTCGCCGCCATTTTCACATGTGCATTGAGATTGATAGGGAAAGGACGTGGCTGGCGTCCTCTCCGTTAGAATAGATAGAGACACTTGAGTTGATTAATTACTTAGTAATTTTGGGGAGCATTAGGAGTACTCAGAGTGCAGAGTTTTGCTGATAGTTACTAGTGACTGACCACCACCAGTTTTATTTATTATTTAATATAATCCGTTCTCTGCCTGAAAAAAAAACGATACACAGTCACATACCATATCTGTGCTCAGCCTCAGTGTGCTGCATGATAATATCATCTATGTATATCTGACTGTGCTGAGTGCTCACTGCTCACACAGCTGAATTGTGGGGGAGACTGGGGTGCAGTTATAGCAGGAGTACAGTGCACACTTTTGCTGCCAGTGTGACTGACCAGTGACCACCAGTATATTGTCTGCCTGAAAAAGTTAAACACTCCTGTGGTGTTTTTTTTTTTTATTCTATAAACGCATTCTGCTGACAGTGTCCAGCAGGTCCGTCATTCATTATATTATATAAATATTTACCTGCAGTAGTGTTATATTTTTTTTGTTCATCTCTATCATCTTTATCATCTCTATATTAGCAGACGCAGTACGGTAGTTCACGGCTGTGGCTACCTCTGTGTCGTCAGTGCTCGTCCATAATTGTACACCTACCTGTGGTGGGTTTTTATTTTCTATCTTCTTCATACTAGTAGTTTAGGAGTCTGCTGACAGTGTCCAGCAGGTCCGTCATTATATTATATATACCTGCAGTAGTGATATATATATATTTTTTATATCATTATCATCTCTATACTAGCAGAAGCAGTACGGTAGTCCACGGCTGTAGCTACCTCTGTGTCGTCAGTGCTCGTCCATAATTGTATACCTACCTGTGGTGGGGTTTTTTTTTCTATCTTCTTCATACTAGTAGTTTAGGAGTCTGCTGACAGTGTCCAGCAGGTCCGTCATTATATTATATATACCTGCAGTAGTGATATATATATATTTTTTATATCATTATCATCTCTATACTAGCAGACGCAGTACGGTAGTCCACGGCTGTAGCTACCTCTGTGTCGTCAGTCACTCGTCATCCATAAGTATACTAGTATCCATCCATCTCCATTGTTTACCTGAGGTGCCTTTTAGTTGTGCCTATTAAAATATGGAGAACAAAAATGTTGAGGTTCCAAAAATAGGGAAAGATCAAGATCCACTTCCACCTCGTGCTGAAGCTGCTGCCACTAGTCATGGCCGAGACGATGAAATTCCATCAACGTCGTCTGCCAAGGCCGATGCCCAATGTCATAGTACAGAGCATGTAAAATCCAAAACACAAAATATCAGTAAAAAAAGGACTCAAAAATCTAAAATAAAATCGTCGGAGGAGAAGCGTAAACTTGCCAATATGCCATTTACCACACGGAGTGGCAAGGAACGGCTGAGGCCCTGGCCTATGTTCATGGCTAGTGGTTCAGCTTCACATGAGGAGGGAAGCACTCAGCCTCTCGCTAGAAAAATGAAAAGACTTAAGCTGGCAAAAGCACAGCAAAGAACTGTGCGTTCTTCGAAATCACAAATCCACAAGGAGAGTCCAATTGTGTCGGTTGCGATGCCTGACCTTCCCAACACTGGACGTGAAGAGCATGCGCCTTCCACCATTTGCACGCCCCCTGCAAGTGCTGGAAGGAGCACCCGCAGTCCAGTTCCTGATAGTCAGATTGAAGATGTCAGTGTTGAAGTACACCAGGATGAGGAGGATATGGGTGTTGCTGGCGCTGGGGAGGAAATTGACAAGGAGGATTCTGATGGTGAGGTGGTTTGTTTAAGTCAGGCACCCGGGGAGACACCTGTTGTCCGTGGGAGGAATATGGCCATTGACATGCCTGGTGAAAATACCAAAAAAATCAGCTCTTCGGTTTGGAAGTATTTCAACAGAAATGCGGACAACATTTGTCAAGCTGTGTGTTGCCTTTGTCAAGCTGTAATAAGTAGGGGTAAGGACGTTAACCACCTCGGAACATCCTCCCTTATACGTCACCTGCAGCGCATTCATCATAAGTCAGTGACAAGTTCAAAAACTTTGGGCGACAGCGGAAGCAGTCCACTGACCAGTAAATCCCTTCCTCTTGTAACCAAGCTCACGCAAACCACCCCACCAACTCCCTCAGTGTCAATTTCCTCCTTCCCCAGGAATGCCAATAGTCCTGCAGGCCATGTCACTGGCAATTCTGACGAGTCCTCTCCTGCCTGGGATTCCTCCAATGCATCCTTGCGTGTAACGCCTACTGCTGCTGGCGCTGCTGTTGTTGCTGCTGGGAGTCGATGGTCATCCCAGAGGGGAAGTCATAAGACGACTTTTACTACTTCCACCAAGCAATTGACTGTCCAACAGTCCTTTGCGAGGAAGATGAAATATCACAGCAGTCATCCTGCTGCAAAGCGGATAACTGAGGCCTTGGCATCCTGGGCGGTGAGAAACGTGGTTCCGGTATCCATCATTACTGCAGAGCCAACTATAGACTTGATTGAGGTACTGTGTCCCCGGTACCAAATACCATCTAGGTTCCATTTCTCTAGGCAGGCGATACCGAAAATGTACACAGACCTCAGAAAAAGACTCACCAGTGTCCTAAAAAATGCAGTTGAACCCAATGTCCACTTAACCACGGACATGTGAACAAGTGGAGCAGGGCAGACTCAGGACTATATGACTGTGACAGCCCACTGGGTAGATGTATTGACTCCTGCCGCAAGAACAGCAGCGGCGGCACCAGTAGCAGCATCTCGCAAACGCCAACTCTTTCCTAGGCAGGCTACGCTTTGTATCACCGCTTTCCAGAATACGCACACAGCTGAAAACCTCTTACGGCAACTGAGGAAGATCATCGCAGAATGGCTTACCCCAATTGGACTCTCCTGTGGATTTGTGGCATCGGACAACGCCAGCAATATTGTGTGTGCATTAAATATGGGCAAATTCCAGCACGTCCCATGTTTTGCACATACCTTGAATTTGGTGGTGCAGAATTATTTAAAAAACGACAGGGGCGTGCAAGAGATGCTGTCGGTGGCCAGAAGAATTGCGGGACACTTTCGGCGTACAGGCACCACGTACAGAAGACTGGAGCAACACCAAAAACGCCTGAACCTGCCCTGCCATCATCTGAAGCAAGAAGTGGTAACGAGGTGGAATTCAACCCTCTATATGCTTCAGAGGTTGGAGGAGCAGCAAAAGGCCATTCAAGCCTATACAACTGACCACGATATAGGAGGTGGAATGCACCTGTCTCGAGCGCAGTGGAGAATGATTTCAACGTTGTGCAAGGTTCTGCAACCTTTTGAACTTGCCACACGTGAAGTCAGTTCAGACACTGCCAGCCTGAGTCAGGTCATTCCCCTCATCAGGTTTTTGCAGAAGAAGCTGGAGACATTGAAGGAGGAGCTAACACTGAGCGATTCCGCTAGGCATGTGGGACTTGTGGATGGAGCCCTTAATTCGCTTAACAAGGATTCACGGGTGGTCAATCTGTTGAAATCAGAGCACTACATTTTGGCCACCGTGCTCGATCCTAGATTTAAAACCTACCTTGGATCTCTCTTTCCGGCAGACACAAGTCTGCAGGGGTTCAAAGAACTGCTGGTGAGAAAATTGTCTAGTCAAGCGGAACGCGACCTGTCAACATCTCCTCCTTCACATTCTCCCGCAACTGGGGGTGCGAGGAAAAGGCTCAGAATTCCGAGCCCACCCGCTGGCGGTGATGCAGGGCAGTCTGGAGCGACTGCTGATGCTGACATCTGGTCCGGACTGAAGGACCTGCCAACGATTACGGACATGTTGTCTACTGTCACTGCATATGATTCTCTCACCATTGAAAGAATGGTGGAGGATTATATGAGTGACCGCATCCAAGTAGGCACGTCAGACAGTCCGTACGTATACTGGCAGGAAAAAGAGGCAATTTGGAGGCCCTTGCACAAACTGGCTTTATTCTACCTAAGTTGCCCTCCCACAAGTGTGTACTCCGAAAGAGTGTTTAGTGCCGCCGCTCACCTTGTCAGCAATCGGCGTACGAGGTTACATCCAGAAAATGTGGAGAAGATGATGTTCATTAAAATGAATTATAATTAATTCCTCCATGGAGACATTCACCAGCAGCAATTGCCTCCACAAAGTACACAGGGAGCTGTGATGGTGGATTCCAGTGGGGACGAATTGATAATCTGTGAGGAGGGGGATGTACACGGTGATGAATCGGAGGATGATGATGAGGTGGACATCTTGCCTCTGTAGAGCCAGTTTGTGCAAGGAGAGATTAATTGCTTCTTTTTTGGTGGGGGTCCAAACCAACCCGTCATTTCAGTCACAGTCGTGTGGCAGACCCTGTCACTGAAATGATGGGTTGGTTAAAGTGTGCATGTCCTGTTTATACAACATAAGGGTATGTGGGAGGGCCCAAGGACAATTCCATCTTGCACCTCTTTTTTCTTTCATTTTTCTTTGAGTCATGTGCTGTTTGGGGAGTGTTTTTTGGAAGGGCCATCCTGCGTGACACTGCAGTGCCACTCCTAGATGGGCCAGGTGTTTGTGTCGGCCACTAGGGTCGCTTATCTTAGTCACACAGCTACCTCATTGCGCCTCTTTTTTTTCTTCTTTGCGTCATGTGCTGTTTGGGGAGTATTTTTTGGAAGGGCCATCCTGCGTGACACTGCAGTGCCACTCCTAGATGGGCCAGGTGTTTGTGTCGGCCACTAGGGTCACTTATCTTAGTCACACAGCTACCTCATTGCACCTCTTTTTTTTCTTCTTTGCGTCATGTGCTGTTTGGGGAGTATTTTTTGGAAGGGCCATCCGGCCTGACACTGCAGTGCCACTCCTAGATGGGCCAGGTGTTTGTGTCGGCCACTAGGGTCGCTTAGCTTACTCACACAGCTACCTCATTGCGCCTCGTTTTTTCTTTGCATCATGTGCTGTTTGGGGAGTGTTTTTTGGAAGGGCCATCCTGCATGACACTGCAGTGCCACTCCTAGATGGGCCAGGTGTTTGTGTCGGCCACTAGGGTCACTTATCTTAGTCACACAGCTACCTCATTGCGCCTCTTTTTTTTCTTCTTTGCGTCATGTGCTGTTTGGGGAGTATTTTTTGGAAGGGCCATCCGGCCTGACACTGCAGTGCCACTCCTAGATGGGCCAGGTGTTTGTGTCGGCCACTAGGGTCGCTTAGCTTACTCACACAGCTACCTCATTGCGCCTCTTTTTTCTTTGCGTCATGTGCTGTTTGGGGAGTGTTTTTTGGAAGGGCCATCCTGCGTGACACTGCAGTGCCACTCCTAGATGGGCCAGGTGTTTGTGTCGGCCACTTGGGTCGCTGAGCTTAGTCATCCAGCGACCTCGGTGCAAATTTTAGGACTAAAAATAATATTGTGAGGTGTGAGGTGTTCAGAATAGACTGAAAATGAGTGGAAATTATGGTTATTGAGGTTAATAATACTTTGGGATCAAAATGACCCCAAAATTCTATGATTTAAGCTGTTTTTTAGGGTTTTTTGAAAAAAACACCCGAATCCAAAACACACCCGAATCCGACAAAAAAAATTTGGTGAGGTTTTGCCAAAACGCGTTCGAACCCAAAACACGGCCACGGAACCGACCCCAAAACACAAAACCCGAAAAATTTCCGGTGCACATCTCTAGATATTACTATGCATATTAATAACCTGTAGCAGCATAAGTAATAATCTATCTGGGGTTAAATCCCAGCACTCATTCTACTTCACTTCAGCTCATACACATGTATTGCATTTAAGGTCATTAGTTTTAGGCTTCATTTATATTATATTATTTATAAGTAAAAACAGACATCTGGTTAATTTGTTACTATGTTATAGTAGTGCTCTGTATCAGATCTGAACTCTAATAACAGCGCTCTGTATCAGAACTGAAATATAATCACAACACTCTGTATCAGAGCTGACGTGTAATAATTAGAGATGAGCGGGTTTGGTTCGTCGAGATCTGAACCCACCGATCTTCACCTATTTTACATGGTTCCGAGGCAGCCTTGGATCTTCCCGCCTTGCTCGGTTAACTCGAACGCGGCCGAACGTCATCATCCCGCTGTCGGATTCTCGCGAGATTCGTATTCTATATAAAGAGCCGCGCGTCGCCGCCATTTTCACTCGTGCATTGGAGATTGAATGGAGAGGACGTGGCTGCGTTCTCTAACTGAAAAGTTCCGTATCTGTGCTCAGTGTGCTGCAAATATCTGTGCTCAGTGGGCTGAAAATATCTACGTTCTCTGCCTTAAAATGCTCCATATCTGTGCTCAGTGTGCTGCAAATTTCTGTGCTCAGTGTGCTGCATTGTGGGGACCACCAGTATATAATTATAGTAGTACAGTACAGTAGGCGATTGCTGTATCTTGCAGCTCTGTGTCAAGTATACTATCCATATCTATGCTGCATTATTGTGAGCAGTATGTAGTAGGACAGTGCAGCATTTTGGTGACCAGCAGTATACATATAGTACAGTACAGTAGGCCATTGCTGTATCTTGCAGCTCTGTTTCAAGTATACTATCCATATCTGTGCTGCATTGTTGTGAGCAGTATATAGTAGGACAGTGCAGCATTTTGGTGACCAGCAGTATACATATAGTACAGTACAGTAGGCCATTGCTGTATTTTGCAGCTCTGTGTCAAGTATACTATCCATATCTGTGCTGCATTGTTGTGAGCATTATATAGTAGGACAGTGCAGCATTTTGGTGACCAGCAGTAGTAGTACAGATAGTACAGTAGGCCATTGCTATTGATATATTACTGGCATATAATTCCACACATTACAAAATGGAGAACAAAAATGTGGAGGGTAAAATAGGGAAAGATCAAGATCCACTTCCACTTCGTGCTGAAGCTGCTGCCACTAGTCATGGCCGAGATGATGAAATGCCATCAATGTCGTCTGCCAAGGCCGATGCCCAATGTCATAGTAGAGAGCATGTAAAATCCCAAAAACAAAAGTTCAGTAAAATGACCCAAAAATCTAAATTAAAAGCATCTGAGGAGAAGCATAAACTTGCCAATATGCCATTTACGACACAGAGTGGCAAGTAACGGCTAAGGCCCTCTCGTATGTTCCTCATGACTAGTGGGTCAGCTTCACATGAGGATGGAAGCACTCATCCTTCCGCTAGAAAAATGAAAAGACTTAAGCTGGCAAAAGCACAGCAAAGAACTGCATTCTTCTAAATCACAAATCCCCAATTGTGTCGGTTGCGATGCCTGACCTTCCCAACACTGGACGGGAAAAGGTGGCGCCTTCCACCATTTGCACGCCCCCTGCAAGTGCTGGAAGGAGCACCCACAGTCCAGTTCCTGATAGTCAAATTGAAGATGTCACTGTTGAAGTACACCAGGATGAGGATATGGGTGTTGCTGGCGCTGAGGAGGAAATTGACAAGGAGGATTCTGATGATGAGGTGGTTTGTTTAAGTCAGGCACCCGGGGAGACACCTGTTGTCCGTGGGATGAATATGGCCATTGACTTGTCTGGTCAAATTACAAAATAAATCACCTCTTCGGTGTGGAATTATTTTAACAGAAATGCGGACAATAGGTGTCAAGCCGTGTGTTGCCTTTGTCAGGCTGTAATAAGTAGGGGTAAGGACGTTAACTACCTAGGAACATCCTCCCTTATACTTCACCTGGAGCGCATTCATCAGAAGTCATTGACAAGTTCAAAAACTTTGGGTGACCGCGGAAGCAGTCCACTAACAACTAAATCCCTTCCTCTTGTACCCAAGCTCCTGCAAACCACACCAACTCCCTCAGTGTCAATTTCCTCCTTAGACAGGAAAGCCAATAGTCCTGCAGGCCATGTCACTGGCAAGTCTGACGAGTCCTCTCCTGCCTGGGATTCCTCCAATGGATCCTTGAGTGTAACGCCTACTGCTCCTGGCTCTGCTGTTGTTGCTGCTGGGAGTCGATCATCATCCCAGAGGGGAAGTCGGAAGACCACTTGTACTGTCCAACAGTCTTTTGCGAGGAAGATGAAAGATCACAGCAGTCATCCTGTTGCAAAGCAGATAACTCATGCCTTGGCAGCTGTGTTGGTGTTAGACGTGTGTCCGGTATCTGCCGTTAGTTCACAGGTAATTAGAGAATTTCTTGAGGCAGTGTGTCCCCGGTACCAAATACCATACAATCTAGGTTCCATTTCTCTAGGCAGGCGATACCGAGAATGTACACAGACGTCAGAAAAAGACTCACCAGTGTCCTAAAAAATGCAGTTGTACCCAATGTCCACTTCACCACGGACATGTGGACAAGTGGAGCAGGGCAGAATCAGGACTATATGACTGTGACAGCCCACTGGGTAGATGTATTGCCTCCCGCAGCAAGAACAGCAGCGGCGGCACCAGTAGCAGCATCTCGCAAATGCCAACTCATTCCTAGGCAGGCTACGCTTTTTATCACCGCTTTCCATAAGAGGCACACAGCTGACAACCTCTTACGGAAACTGAGGAACATCATTGCAGAATGGCGTACCCCAATTGGATTCTCCTGGGGATCTGTGACATCGGACAACGCCACCAATATTGTGTGTGAATTACATGTGGGCAAATTCTAGCACGTCCCATGTTTTGCACATACATTGAATTTGGTGGTGCAGAATTATGTAAAAAATGACAAGGGCGTGCAAGAGATGCTGTCGGTGGCCTGAAGAATTGCAGGCCACTTTAAGCATTCAGCCACCGCGTGCCGAAGACTGGAGCACCAGCAAACACTCCTGAACCTGACCCGCCATCATCTGAAGCAAGAGGTGGTTACGAGGTGGAATTCAACCCTCTATATGCTTCAAAGGATGGAGGAGCAGCAAAAGGCCATTCAAGCCTATACATCTGCCTACGATATAGGCAAAGGAGGGGGAATGCACCTGACTCAAGCGCAATGGAGAATGATTTCAACGTTGTGCAAGGTTCTGCAACACTTTGAACTTGCCACACGCGAAGTCAGTTCAGACACTGCCAGCCTGAGTCAGGTCATTCCCCTCATCAGGCGTTTGCAGAAGCAGCTGGAGAGATTGAAGGAGGAGCTAATACGGAGCGATTCCGCTAGGCATGTGGGACTTGTGAATGGAGCCCTTCATTTGCTTAACCAGGATTCACGGGTGGTCAATCTGTTGAAATCAGAGCACTACATTTTAGCCACCATGCTCGATCCTAGGATTAAAGCCTACGTTGCATCTCTCTTTCCAGCAGACACAAGTCTGCAGAGGTGCAAAGACCTGCTGGTGAGAAAATTGTCAAGTCAAGCGGAACGTGACCCGTCAACAGCTCCTCCTTCACATTCTCCCACAACTGGGACTGCGAGGAAAAGGCTAAGAATTCTGAGCCCACCCGCTGGCGGTGATGCAGGGCAGTCTGGAGCAAGTGCTGACATCTGGTCCGGACTGAAGGACCTGCCAACGATTACTGACATGTCGTCTACTGTCACTGCATATGATTCTGTCACCATTGAAAGAATGCTGGAGGATTATATGAGTGACAGCATCCAAGTAGGCACATCAGACAGTACGTACTGGCTTTATTTTACCTAAGTTGCCCCTCCTCCAGTGTGTACTCCGAAAGAGTGTTTGTGCAGCCGGTCACCTTGTCAGCGATCGGCGTACGAGGTTACTTCCACAAAATGTGGAGAAGATGATGTTCATCAAAAGGAATTATAATCAAGTCCTCCATGGAGAGATTCACCAGCAATTGCCTCCAGAAAGTACAGAGGGACCTGAGATGGTGGATTCCAGTGGGGACGAATTAATACTCTGTGAGGAGGGGGATGTACACAGTGAAAGGGGTGATGAATCGGACGATGAGGAGGAGGTAGACATCTTGCCTCTGTAGAGCCAGTTTGTGCAAGGAGAGATTGATTGCTTCTTTTTTGGTCGGGGCCCAAACCAGTCAGTCATTTCAGCCACAGTAATGTGGCAGACCCTGTCACTGAAATGATCGGTTTGTTAAAGTGTGCATGTCCTGTTTACACAACATAAGGGTGGGTGGGAGTGCCCAAGGACAATTCCATCTTGCACCTCTTTTTTATTTTATTTATCTTTGCATCATGTGATGTTTGGGGCTATTTTTTTTAAGTGCCATCCTGTCTGACACTGCAGTGCCACTCCTAGATGGGCCAGGTGTTTGTGCCGCCCACTTGGGTTGCTTAGCTTAGTCATCCAGCGACCTCGGTGCAAATTTTAGGACTAAAAATAATATTGTGAGGTGTTCAGAATAGACTGGAAATTAATGGAAATTATGATTATTGAGGTTAATAATACTATGGGATCAAAATTACCCCCAAATTCTATGATTTAAGCTGTTTTTGAGGGTTTTCTGAAAAAAAACACCCGAATCCAAAACACACCCGAATCCGACAAAAATATTTCAGGGAGGTTTTGCCAAAATGCGTCCGAATCCAAAACACGGCGCGGAACCGAATCCAAAACCAAAACACAAAACCCGAAAAATTTCTGGTGCGCATCTCTAGTAATAATAGCACATAGTATCAGAGCTTATTCTTTAAAGTAATGAAACATAAGTATCTGTCACACAATCTGGACATTAGTATAACGGTATTACATATACATATGGAGGACACAGTAGCAGTGAATCCTGAGGCTTGTTTCTCTTAGTTGCTTTTACAAGGCTATTAAGCAATATATTTGTTCCACCTACCAATCAAAGTAGAGGTATGTGTGTGACATAAAAGAGACTTAGGGGTATATTCAATTGCGGTCGAATTGCCGCAATTGTCAAAAAACGGGGCATTTTCAACACAAAAACCCTGTCGAATTGGATTTGACAATTCAATACAGTACTTTTCAACAAAAAAACTGCCGTTTCATTTTCACTTTTTGCAATTCGACATTTTTTCAATTCAACATGTCTGCAATGTTAAAATTGCTGCTTTTCGACAAAAGTATATTCAATTAAAGAATGTCGATGCGACAACAGTGCTTTTCGACAGTCATTTCGTCAATTTCATTCCACCTCATTTTTCTGTCGTGATCTGATAAAAAAATGTAAAAACATGTTTTTTTTTGTTGCTTTTTTGATTGCTAATAGCATATCTATTTATATTTGAAGGGATTGTCTACTTGGTTTGTCTATTTATGAGCCACAAGTATTATTTAATAGATTTTTTAAAATATATATATATTTTTTTTTCTGACTACAATAATATGGAAAGATCAGTGCATGTTTTTTCAGTAGGAAGGGGTGTGAAATGGTTAAAAATCCTGAAAAAAATTGCGTGGGTTCCCCCCTCCTAAGCATAACTAGCCTCGGGCTCTTTGAGCCCGTCCTGGTTGTAAAAATACGGAAAAAAAATGACAGGGGTTCCCCCGTATTTTAACAACCTGCACCGGGCTTTGCGCCTGGTCCTGGTGCAAAAAATACGGGGGACAAAAGACGTAGGGGCCCCCCGTATTTTTAACACCAGCACCGGGCTCCACTAGCCAGAGAGATAATGCCACAGCCGGGGGACACTTTTATACCGGTCCCTGCGGCCGTGGCATTAAATCTCTAACTAGTCACCCCTGGCCGGGGTACCCTGGAGGAGTAAGGGACCCCTTAAATCAAGGGGTCCCCCCTCCAGCCACCCAAGGGCCAGGGGTGAAGCCCGAGGCTGTTCCCCATCCAAGGGCGGCGGATGGGTGTTTTGTGACAAAAAAATTATTGTTTTTGTAGCAAAACTACAAGTCCCAGCAAGCCTCCCCCGCAAGCTAGTACTTGAAGAACCACAAGTACCAGCATGCAGGGGGAAACGGGCCCGCTGGTACCTGTAGTTCTACTACAAAAAAATACCCAAATAAAAACAAAACACACACACCGTGATAGTACAATTTTATTAAACATACATGCACACTTACATACATACATACTTACCTATGTTGACACGAAGCAGTCGGTCCCCTTGTCCAGTAGAATCCCGGGATACCTGTAAATAAAATTATACTTTCAAAAAATCCGGGGTAGATCGGTCCTCTTCTTATAAATTATAATCCAGCGACTTGGTAAAATAAAAAAACGGATTACCTGAACCACGCACCCTTTCCCCGACTGGCGAGACCCCCCATGACTGCTATCAAAGAGGGTCCCTTCAGCCAATCAGGGAGCGCCACGACATGGCACTCTCCTGATTGGCTGTGCGCTCCTGAGCTGTCAGTCAGGCTGCGCACTGTAGATACAATGTAGCGCATAGGCGCTCCATTGTATCCAATGGTGGGAACTTTGCGGTCTGCGGTAGACCGCAAGGTTAAGTGGGGTCACTCTGTGGTTGTGCATGCCTATCAGAACACGGTAAAAAAAGCAGGTCTATTTGAAAACTGCTTTTTTTTTACGATTTGTATTTTTTCATGGCGGTGTTTGGCTATTGCCGGCAGTGATTGTGAATTCTAATTTTTAGTAAATTACCGAGTTGTATAAAATAACAGGCGTGTTTGACCGATGGTATATTCATTCATATTGTTTTTCTCTAACTTAAAAAAAAATACGAATGCCCTCATTACTGCCGAGATTTGAGTTTAGTAAATTCCCGAGATGACACTTTGATGATGAAACACCAAATCGGTCAAAATCGGGAGCTTAGTAAATATACCCCATGGTGTCTATCTATTGACTGTCTAACTAGACATTATCTATCTATCATCCGGATACCATATAATACCACTTTTATAACACCTTCTTTTACTATATTAAGCCAGAAGTTCTCAAATGTGGTCCTCAAGCAATTCCAACGATCCAGGTTTTAAGTATATCCATGCTTGGCCACAGGTGACTTAATTAGTATCTCAGTCAATTTGATTTAACCATCTGTGCTGAGCCATGGATATACTTAAGACCTTCACCGTTGGGGTGCATTGAAGACCTCATTTAAGAACCTCTGTATTATGCTATTATAGGATGGGTGCACGGATTTCAATGTAATATTTAGTCTAACATATATTATATTAAGTATATCATAGTATGTGTATACAGCACTCTGATGAAGTCGCATGACAAAATGCATTTTGGTGTGGCCTAGTGACGCGCATTCGGCACTGATCCCGGCATCTCCAGTCTGCCGCTGCCTCCAGACCTCCATCTGTCACACTGTGGTGTTCACCTGGTGACTTCTATAAAGATGGTGCAGCCTCATCTCTACACATCAGTGGGGGTCCACGTGAGCCACGATCCATGTGGGGTCCAGACAGCAGCAGGTGATTGCCGTGGAGTTGTGGTATATTATTATGTGGTAGCCAGCCCACAGAGTTGTGTGGTAGCCAGCCTACATCGGCTCGGCAACTCGTTCGCACCGCACAGCGACCAGGGTTGAAACTGTGTTCGACCCTGGTCACTACCAATATTTAAATACCGGGTCGCTTGACCCAGGATATTTCCCCTGGGCCCTTTCAGACCACACAGTAACCCGGGTTATGTGTGCTCATGTGCAATAACCCAGGTCACTAGCTGGTGGTCTGAAAGGGGTATAATGGGTAAGTATTTATTTTTATACTTCTTTTATGCAAAATATATAGCTTTATAAACATAAGAACATTAAAACAACAAGGATGAATTTACAGGGCCGTCTTCAGGTTGCCGGCGGCTGGGATCTCGGCAACCAGCATACCGTCGCCGGAATCCCGACTGCCGGCATACCAACATCTTTTCTCCCTCTTGGGGGTCCACGACACCCATGGAGGGAGAATAGATAGCATGGCGTGTGCCACCGTGCCTGCAGCGTGGCAAGTGCAGCGAGCCCACAAGGGGCTCATTTGCGCTCGCCCAGCTGTCGGGATTCCGGCGGTCAGGATTCCGGCGCCGGTATGCTGGTCGCTGGGACCCCGACCGCCAGCAAACCATACTACACCCGAATTTACAAAGTACCTGCATGCAATACAGAAAGATAAACCCTTTGTGGGGAAAAATAGTTTTTCTCAAAATTTATATACTCTGGTACTTTAAGTCTCATTGTGCGCAGTTGGGGCCCATAAAGGAAGTATATAATCAACCACCTTTTAGTGTATAACATGAAATGAGAGTGGTAAATCCTTCAGTCCTAAGGCCCCTCTCTAAGTGGTTAAGAAAGACCTAGGTCCTTATTCAGTATAAATTGCATCAGCGATGTGATCGTATACTGATGGTATTTTTCCCAGTGCGCATGCGCAGTATCTACCTAGATACATTTAGTGATGCTTGCATTGGGCCTGGTGGTGAAACTCGGTTGGAGGCATTGATCCACGCTACTAACCGAGCTAATATAGGAGGAATTTTATTTCAGTTCTACCTTCATAGTAGATATTGTTCAGTGGTAGAAAAATTATAAGACAATGGCCCAAATGTATTAAGCTTTAACAAAAGATAAAGTGGAGATGGATAAAGAGTGATAAAGTGATAAATGACCAGCCAATCAACTCCCAACTGTCATATCACAGGCTATGTTTGAAAAATGACAGTTAGGAATCTGGTTGGCTGGTCATTTATCACTCTTTATCCATCTCCACTTTATCTCTTGCTAAAGCTTTCTACATGTCGACCTTTTGACCAATATATTAGCTCCGTTTTGTTGATGCTGTCAGTGAGGGTGCAATTACAGTCTCACCAATCTCTGCTGCTGTATTAATTCAGTGTGGTCTGCTTCACCGGCCTGTGCTGCCTGGTCACTCCCCCTGGTTCTCATTGGCTGCCTCTGAATTTACTTAACCTGCTCTCTGTCCTGCTCTAAGCCATCAACTGAGGTAGCTATCTCCTTCCTTGGAACTGTCACCGGTCTCTAGGCAACAGAGCAGCCACCTCTCTCACTGCCACAGTTGCTGGCCCTTGCTCTGCCTATACACCTGGCACCAGCAATGTCCACTCCCAGCTAGCCGCCACTAATGTTTGCAATGTAAGCAGTAGTTTATAGATGTGAGAGTAATGCACTCATCAAGGGGATCTGCAGACTGAATGGTAGCTGTAGCTGACAGCTCTTTTATATGCCTGGCTGTGCATCACGTGACCTCTGTCACCTGAGGTAAGGCCCCGCTCACCGGCAATCACCCCACCTCAAGGCCCACCCACTGGCAATCACGCCACTGTGTGATTGACAGCTAGCAGTGTGAGGAGTTGCTAGAATGTTCCCTCAGTCACTGGCCACCAATGTGTATACAGATATATACATGAAATGCAATATGGCATCAAAGATATAGTCACCACATAAAATGTATACATACATACTGTATGTATATATATATATATATATATATATAAACTATATATATATATATATATATATATATATACAGTCAATCTTGCTAATATATATATATATATATATATATATTAGAGATGAGCGGGTTCGGTTTCTTTGAATCCGAACCCGCACGAACTTCACTTTTTTTTTCACGGGTCCGAGCGACTCGGATCTTCCCGCCTTGCTCGGTTAACCCGAGCGCGCCCGAACGTCATCATGACGCTGTCGGATTCTCGCGAGACTCGGATTCTATATAAGGAGCCGCGCGTCGCCGCCATTTTCACACGTGCATTGAGATTGATAGGGAGAGGACGTGGCTGGCGTCCTCTCCATTAGAATAGATTAGAAGAGAGAGAGAGAGAGAGAGATTGTGCAGATAGAGTTTACCACAGTGACCAGTGCAGTTGTTGTTAAGTTAACTTTTATTTAATATATCCGTTCTCTGCTATATCCGTTCTCTGCCTGAAAAAAACGATACACAGCAGTCACACAGTGTGACTCAGTCTGTGTGCACTCAGCTCAGCCCAGTGTGCTGCACATCAATGTATAAAAGCTTATAATAATTGTGGGGGAGACTGGGGAGCACTGCAGGTTGTTATAGCAGGAGCCAGGAGTACATAATATTATATTAATTTAAAATTAAACAGTGCACACTTTTGCTGCAGGAGTGCCACTGCCAGTGTGACTAGTGGTGACCAGTGCCTGACCACCAGTATAGTAGTATATTGTTGTATACTATCTCTTTATCAACCAGTCTATATTAGCAGCAGACACAGTACAGTGCGGTAGTTCACGGCTGTGGCTACCTCTGTGTCGGCAGTCGGCACTCGGCAGGCAGTCCGTCCATCCATAATTGTATAATTATATACCACCTAACCGTGGTATTTTTTTTTCTTTCTTTATACCGTCGTCATAGTCATACTAGTTGTTACGAGTATACTACTATCTCTTTATCAACCAGTGTACAGTGCGGTAGTTCACGGCTGTGGCTACCTCTGTGTCGGCAGTCGGCAGGCAGTCCGTCCACCCATAATTGTATTATTATAATATATACCACCTAACCGTGGTTTTTTTTTCATTCTTTATACCGTCATAGTGTCATACTAGTTGTTACGAGTATACTACTATCTCTTTATCAACCAGTGTACAGTGCGGTAGTTCACGGCTGTGGCTACCTCTGTGTCGGCAGTCGGCAGGCAGTCCGTCCATCCATAATTGTATTATAATATATACCACCTAACCGTGGTTTTTTTTTCATTCTTTATACCGTCATAGTGTCATACTAGTTGTTACGAGTATACTACTATCTCTTTATCAACCAGTGTACAGTGCGGTAGTTCACGGCTGTGGCTACCTCTGTGTCGGCAGTCGGCAGGCAGTCCGTCCATCCATAATTGTATTATAATATATACCACCTAACCGTGGTTTTTTTTTCATTCTTTATACCGTCATAGTCAGTCATACTAGTTGTTACGAGTATACTACTATCTCTTTATCAACCAGTGTACAGTGCGGTAGTTCACGGCTGTGGCTACCTCTGTGTCGGCACTCGGCAGGCAGTCCGTCCATCCATAATTGTATTATAATATATACCACCTAACCGTGGTTTTTTTTTCATTCTTTATACCGTCATAGTGTCATACTAGTTGTTACGAGTATACTACTATCTCTTTATCAACCAGTGTACAGTGCGGTAGTTCACGGCTGTGGCTACCTCTGTGTCGGCAGTCGGCAGGCAGTCCGTCCATCCATAATTGTATTATAATATATACCACCTAACCGTGGTTTTTTTTTCATTCTTTATACCGTCATAGTGTCATACTAGTTGTTACGAGTATACTACTATCTCTTTATCAACCAGTGTACAGTGCGGTAGTTCACGGCTGTGGCTACCTCTGTGTCGGCAGTCGGCAGGCAGTCCGTCCATCCATAATTGTATTATAATATATACCACCTAACCGTGGTTTTTTTTTCATTCTTTATACCGTCATAGTCAGTCATACTAGTTGTTACGAGTATACTACTATCTCTTTATCAACCAGTGTACAGTGCGGTAGTTCACGGCTGTGGCTACCTCTGTGTCGGCACTCGGCAGGCAGTCCGTCCATCCATAATTGTATTATAATATATACCACCTAACCGTGGTTTTTTTTTCATTCTTTATACCGTCATAGTGTCATACTAGTTGTTACGAGTATACTACTATCTCTTTATCAACCAGTGTACAGTGCGGTAGTTCACGGCTGTGGCTACCTCTGTGTCGGCAGTCGGCAGGCAGTCCGTCCATCCATAATTGTATTATAATATATACCACCTAACCGTGGTTTTTTTTTCATTCTTTATACCGTCATAGTGTCATACTAGTTGTTACGAGTATACTACTATCTCTTTATCAACCAGTGTACAGTGCGGTAGTTCACGGCTGTGGCTACCTCTGTGTCGGCAGTCGGCAGGCAGTCCGTCCATCCATAATTGTATTATAATATATACCACCTAACCGTGGTTTTTTTTTCATTCTTTATACCGTCATAGTCAGTCATACTAGTTGTTACGAGTATACTACTATCTCTTTATCAACCAGTGTACAGTGCGGTAGTTCACGGCTGTGGCTACCTCTGTGTCGGAACTCGGCAGGCAGTCCGTCCATCCATAATTGTATTACAATATATACCACCTAACCGTGGTTTTTTTTTCATTCTTTATACCGTCATAGTCAGTCATACTAGTTGTTACGAGTATACTACTATCTCTTTATCAACCAGTGTACAGTGTGGTAGTTCACGGCTGTGGCTACCTCTGTGTCGGCACTCGGCAGGCAGTCCGTCCATCCATAATTGTATTACAATATATACCACCTAACCGTGGTTTTTTTATACCACCTAACCGTGGCAGTCTGTCCATAATTGTATACTAGTATCCAATCCATCCATCTCCATTGTTTACCTGAGGTGCCTTTTAGTTCTGCCTATAAAATATGGAGAACAAAAAAGTTGAGGTTCCAAAATTAGGGAAAGATCAAGATCCACTTCCACCTCGTGCTGAAGCTGCTGCCACTAGTCATGGCCGAGACGATGAAATGCCAGCAACGTCGTCTGCCAAGGCCGATGCCCAATGTCATAGTACAGAGCATGTCAAATCCAAAACACCAAATATCAGAAAAAAAAGGACTCCAAAACCTAAAATAAAATTGTCGGAGGAGAAGCGTAAACTTGCCAATATGCCATTTACCACACGGAGTGGCAAGGAACGGCTGAGGCCCTGGCCTATGTTCATGGCTAGTGGTTCAGCTTCACATGAGGATGGAAGCACTCAGCCTCTCGCTAGAAAACTGAAAAGACTCAAGCTGGCAAAAGCACCGCAAAGAACTGTGCGTTCTTTGAAATCCCAAATCCACAAGGAGAGTCCAATTGTGTCGGTTGCGATGCCTGACCTTCCCAACACTGGACGTGAAGAGCATGCGCCTTCCACTATTTGCATGCCCCCTGCAAGTGCTGGAAGGAGCACCCGCAGTCCAGTTCCTGATAGTCAGATTGAAGATGTCAGTGTTGAAGTACACCAGGATGAGGAGGATATGGGTGTTGCTGGCGCTGGGGAGGAAATTGACCAGAAGGATTCTGATGGTGAGGTGGTTTGTTTAAGTCAGGCACCCGGGGAGACACCTGTTGTCCGTGGGAGGAATATGGCCGTTGACATGCCAGGTGAAAATACCAAAAAAATCAGCTCTTCGGTGTGGAGGTATTTCACCAGAAATGCGGACAACAGGTGTCAAGCCGTGTGTTCCCTTTGTCAAGCTGTAATAAGTAGGGGTAAGGACGTTAACCACCTCGGAACATCCTCCCTTATACGTCACCTGCAGCGCATTCATAATAAGTCAGTGACAAGTTCAAAAACTTTGGGTGACAGCGGAAGCAGTCCACTGACCAGTAAATCCCTTCCTCTTGTAACCAAGCTCACGCAAACCACCCCACCAACTCCCTCAGTGTCAATTTCCTCCTTCCCCAGGAATGCCAATAGTCCTGCAGGCCATGTCACTGGCAAGTCTGACGAGTCCTCTCCTGCCTGGGATTCCTCCGATGCATCCTTGCGTGTAACGCCTACTGCTGCTGGCGCTGCTGTTGTTGCCGCTGGGAGTCGATGGTCATCCCAGAGGGGAAGTCGTAAGCCCACTTGTACTACTTCCAGTAAGCAATTGACTGTTCAACAGTCCTTTGCGAGGAAGATGAAATATCACAGCAGTCATCCTACTGCAAAGCGGATAACTGAGTCCTTGACAACTATGTTGGTGTTAGACGTGCGTCCGGTATCCGCCGTTAGTTCACAGGGAACTAGACAATTTATTGAGGCAGTGTGCCCCCGTTACCAAATACCATCTAGGTTCCACTTCTCTAGGCAGGCGATACCGAGAATGTACACGGACGTCAGAAAAAGACTCACCAGTGTCCTAAAAAATGCAGTTGTACCCAATGTCCACTTAACCACGGACATGTGGACAAGTGGAGCAGGGCAGGGTCAGGACTATATGACTGTGACAGCCCACTGGGTAGATGTATGGACTCCCGCCGCAAGAACAGCAGCGGCGGCACCAGTAGCAGCATCTCGCAAACGCCAACTCTTTCCTAGGCAGGCTACGCTTTGTATTACCGCTTTCCAGAATACGCACACAGCTGAAAACCTCTTACGGCAACTGAGGAAGATCATCGCGGAATGGCTTACCCCAATTGGACTCTCCTGTGGATTTGTGGCATCGGACAACGCCAGCAATATTGTGTGTGCATTAAATATGGGCAAATTCCAGCACGTCCCATGTTTTGCACATACCTTGAATTTGGTGGTGCAGAATTTTTTAAAAAACGACAGGGGCGTGCAAGAGATGCTGTCGGTGGCCAGAAAAATTGCGGGACACTTTCGGCGTACAGGCACCACGTACAGAAGACTGGAGCACCACCAAAAACTACTGAACCTGCCCTGCCATCATCTGAAGCAAGAAGTGGTAACGAGGTGGAATTCAACCCTCTATATGCTTCAGAGGTTGGAGGAGCAGCAAAAGGCCATTCAAGCCTATACAATTGAGCACGATATAGGAGATGGAATGCACCTGTCTCAAGTGCAGTGGAGAATGATTTCAACGTTGTGCAAGGTTCTGATGCCCTTTGAACTTGCCACACGTGAAGTCAGTTCAGACACTGCCAGCCTGAGTCAGGTCATTCCCCTCATCAGGCTTTTGCAGAAGAAGCTGGAGGCATTGAAGAAGGAGCTAACACGGAGCGATTCCGCTAGGCATGTGGGACTTGTGGATGCAGCCCTTAATTCGCTTAACAAGGATTCACGGGTGGTCAATCTGTTGAAATCAGAGCACTACATTTTGGCCACCGTGCTCGATCCTAGATTTAAAGCCTACCTTGGATCTCTCTTTCCGGCAGACACAGGTCTGCTGGGGTTGAAAGACCTGCTGGTGACAAAATTGTCAAGTCAAGCGGAACGCGACCTGTCAACATCTCCTCCTTCACATTCTCCCGCAACTGGGGGTGCGAGGAAAAGGCTCAGAATTCCGAGCCCACCCGCTGGCGGTGATGCAGGGCAGTCTGGAGCGACTGCTGATGCTGACATCTGGTCCGGACTGAAGGACCTGACAACGATTACGGACATGTCGTCTACTGTCACTGCATATGATTCTCTCAACATTGATAGAATTGTGGAGGATTATATGAGTGACCGCATCCAAGTAGGCACGTCACACAGTCCGTACTTATACTGGCAGGAAAAAGAGGCAATTTGGAGGCCCTTGCACAAACTGGCTTTATTCTACCTAAGTTGCCCTCCCACAAGTGTGTACTCCGAAAGAGTGTTTAGTGCCGCCGCTCACCTTGTCAGCAATCGGCGTACGAGGTTACATCCAGAAAATGTGGAGAAGATGATGTTCATTAAAATGAATTATAATCAATTCCTCCGCGGAGACATTGACCAGCAGCAATTGCCTCCACAAAGTACACAGGGAGCTGAGATGGTGGATTCCAGTGGGGACGAATTGATAATCTGTGAGGAGGGGGATGTACACGGTGATATATCGGAGGGTGAAGATGAGGTGGACATCTTGCCTCTGTAGAGCCAGTTTGTGCAAGGAGAGATTAATTGCTTCTTTTTTGGGGGGGGGGTCCAAACCAACCCGTCATATCAGTCACAGTCGTGTGGCAGACCCTGTCACTGAAATGATGGGTTGGTTAAAGTGTGCATGTCCTGTTTTGTTTATACAACATAAGGGTGGGTGGGAGGGCCCAAGGATAATTCCATCTTGCACCTCTTTTTTCTTTTCTTTTTCTTTGCATCATGTGCTGATTGGGGAGGGTTTTTTGGAAGGGACATCCTGCGTGACACTGCAGTGCCACTCCTAGATGGGCCCGGTGTTTGTGTCGGCCACTAGGGTCGCTAATCTTACTCACACAGCTACCTCATTGCGCCTCTTTTTTTCTTTGCGTCATGTGCTGTTTGGGGAGGGTTTTTTGGAAGGGACATCCTGCGTGACACTGCAGTGCCACTCCTAGATGTGCCCGGTGTTTGTGTCGGCCACTAGGGTCGCTAATCTTACTCACACAGTCAGCTACCTCATTGCGCCTCTTTTTTTCTTTGCGTCATGTGCTGTTTGGGGAGGGTTTTTTGGAAGGGCCATCCTGCGTGACACTGCAGTGCCACTCCTAGATGGGCCCGGTGTTTGTGTCGGCCACTAGGGTCGCTAATCTTACTCACACAGCTACCTCATTGCGCCTCTTTTTTTCTTTGCGTCATGTGCTGTTTGGGGAGGGTTTTTTGGAAGGGACATCCTGCGTGACACTGCAGTGCCACTCCTAGATGGGCCCGGTGTTTGTGTCGGCCACTAGGGTCGCTTATCTTACTCACACAGCGACCTCGGTGGAAATTTTAGGACTAAAAATAATATTGTGAGGTGTGAGGTATTCAGAATAGACTGAAAATGAGTGTAAATTATGGTTTTTGAGGTTAATAATACTTTGGGATCAAAATGACCCCCAAATTCTATGATTTAAGCTGTTTTTTAGTGTTTTTGGAAAAAAACACCCGAATCCAAAACACACCCGAATCCGACAAAAATAATTCGGTGAGGTTTTGCCAAAACGCGTTCGAACCCAAAACACGGCCGCGGAACCGAACCCAAAACCAAAACACAAAACCCGAAAAATTTCAGGCGCTCATCTCTAATATATATATATATATATATAGTCGGTTGGTGACACTTACAGCTCCCCAGCTCCCATGGAAAGAAGACAAGCCACACAGCTTCTATGTCAACATTTCAATATTCATTAAACATTCAAATACATCTACTATACTCACCGAAATATCCCAATCCATCTAACCATGGCGCACGCTGCCTGCCGCATCCTACTCAGCTAATTATGATGTCATCACAAGAACACCGGTACCGGAATCGGCATCATGGGTAGGGACCGGATCATCTGTGTAATTATAAAACATATTTCTTTATTATACAAAATAAGTGATCACTTAGACAGAAAAAATATATACAAAAGAGAGAAGTAAAAATATACAAAACCTGCTTTAGAGACAGAACAGCTGCAGGCTGAAACATTGTATCGCCATAGCCTCAACCTCATAACGTACTTTTCTGCGTTGCAAAATCTACTTGCATACATGTTAAGTAACCTAACAATTTCTGACTTTGTAGATTAATGGACCAACTCCAGTAGTGTCTTCAAATATACTAAACTAAACTAAACACCCTCCAAGAACTAATTCAATATTTAAAGAAACCATAAACCAGATTGTTCATTTAACCCCTGAGGGAAAAGTGTATCCAATGGGAAAATCCAATTAGATTCAGCTTTCCGGAGTAACAAACCACGGTCCCCTTCCCTCTTTAGTGGAGGAATATGATCAATGATGCCTTGTCTAAGTACAGATATTGAATGGTGAGCATTGAGGAAGTGGCGTTCCACTGGCTAATCACTATGGCAAGTACTTAAAGCCAATCTAATAGCATGTCTGTGGCACGCCATTCATTCCTTTAGCCTGCACTCCGTCTTCCCAATGGGACAACTCAGCAAATACACTACATACTTAGTAGTGCAGGAGACTCGATGACGTATCTTATATTTTTTTCTCGAATAGAGGTGACTGAACGTATATCCCCAAACAGCATATGCTTGCAAGTAATGCAACCTAGACATCTAACACAACCAGGGTGTTGAGGGGAAAGAAAGTACAAATTGTTATTAGCAACTTTAATAGGAGGGTAACAGATATTAGTTTTTACAACAAAGTCCCCAATATTTTTGCCACGTTTGTATGCCGGCATAATACGGGACTTTGAAAGACTGCTGAGCTGTTTGCCCTTCTGGACAACAGGCCAGAATGCCTTGCTGAGGTGAGCAACATCATTGCTATGTACATTAAACCTGTTCACCCATACTAGCCTATCCTGTTTATCCTAACGGTTCCCGCTCACAGTGTCATTGAGCGTGGGATGTTCATTACTTTATTTTTCAATCTCACCAAGTCTTTTAATTGATACCCTCTTTGCAAGAATTTTTCAACCACTGCATCTAAGGCCGGTGCCAATCTCGTTTCATCACTAACAATATGCCACACCCGCAACATCTGGGAGTATGGTAAACCCCTGCGTCGCGGTATAGGATGGTGATGCATGCCAGCAATAAATTATTGTGGTCTGCACTCTTCTCTTGTGTTCTGTAGTGAACTTACCACCCGCAATTTCATTGTGTACATCTAGAAAATTAACACAAACAGGATCGATATGATATGTGAATTTTTCCGGTGAGGACGAATCGTTATGCAGCATTAACAAAGATTCCAAGGATTCCCAGGACCCAGTCCATAGTAATAGGAGATCATCTATATAGCGCAGGTACAGCAGTACCAGAGAACTGATCTCACTATTACTAATCTTCCTCTACCGTAAACATATAACTGTTTGTAAAAGAAGGTGAGACATTACTGCCATAGAGCATCGCTGTAATTGTAGATAATACTCATTGTTGAAAGTAAAGTAGTTACGCTACAACGTTAACTGAATTAATTGAATAAAGAAATTCACATCAGGTCCTTTATATAGCGTGTTGCCCCCAATAAGGATTTTGACCGAAGCCAGGCCCTCCGCATGGGCGATACACGCATACAAATTTTTAACATCAATTGTTGTAAAAGAATGTTGGAAGGGACCATATCGATTGGCGCAAGCCTATTCAGCAAAGATGTATCTTTAAGATGGGTGTGGTATAGAAGGTCGACAGTAACTAGGTCGACAGTGTCTGGGTCGAGCACTATTGGTCGACAGTAACTAGGTCGACAGGGTCTCTAGGTCGACATGGTCTAGGTCGACAAGTCAGAAGGTCGACATGAGTTTTTTAATGTTTTTTGGTGTCATTTTCTCCATACAGTGACCGGGAACCCCACTTGGTTCACCGTGTCCCCTCGCTTCGCTCGCCATGCTTCGGGTAAGTTACTATTCCCAATCGTAGTCAGCGTGGATCATTAATTATGAAAAAGTTAAAAAAGAGAAAAAATTGTGAAAAACTCATGTCGACCTTCTGACCTGTCGACCTAGAACATGTCGACCTAGAGACCATGTTGCCCTAGAGACCCTGTTACTATCAACCAATAGTGGTTAACCTAGTTACTGTCAACCTAGTTACTGTTGACCTACAGACCGGATCCCCTTTTAGATGGACACAAAGCTGCAAAAAATATTGCATAGGTTCTAGCGACATTCTCATTCGCACTGACAGGAAGGGGGCATTTCTGGGTGTCAACTGACCGTTTTCAGGGAGTGCTTAGAAAAACGGAGGTGTGCCAGGGAAAACGCAGGTGTGGTTAGCCGAATGCTGGGCGGGTGTGTGACGTCAAAAGCCAACCCACCAACGTTAGAATCAACGCACATGAAGAGTATTTCCAGGGCTGGTCTTGTTCTGCACAAAATGTTTTTGCAGGCGCTCTGATGCACAGGCGTTCGCACTTCTGCAAAGCGAAAATACACTCCCAGGTGGGCGGCAACAATGAGTTTGCACGGCTGCTAAAAACTGCTAGCGAGCGATCAACTCGGAATGACCACCAATATGTGCTACTGTCGGAAAGGTGTTAATTCAAATCACTGGAAGGGAAGATTCCCAGAGGTTTTCAAATCAAGAATGTGCCAGCAATTGGGAGATTTAATGCCTAATTTTGTAAAAAAATGGATTGCTATACTAAAAAAATATTCCTATTACCTTATATTGCTTGTTATTGAGGAGGTCAAACTGAACTTACTGTCTTCAGGACCTAAATTGAGAGCTTTGAGGATATGCATAAGACGTCCTCATCAAGTGAGCCCACAGATTATTGGTATGAGAAATTGTCAACACAAATTGAGAAATACCGCAAGGAATTGGTCCAGTATAAATGTTACAAACGGATCAAAGTGAATAATGACTATGCTAAGCGATAAGTGTACCCCTGTATATCTGGTACCTCTTCTATGAGAACGCTTCCTTATAACAGATTCAATACAGCAAATTTGGACACAGATTCTTCTACTGAAGGAATGGCGTCTGCAAGTGAGGATGAGAATCATGACCTAACAACTGGTCGCCCCCCTTTGGGAGTACGTACCAGTGCACAACTCACAGACCCAGAGGGCACTACATTCAGTAGGTGAGGGTGTCAAAGCCAGAGGACGCGGTATACTGTAGGTCGCCCTACGTAACAGAAATAGAGGTGATCTTCAACCTTTCCAATAGAACATTCAGTCCCTTGGAACATAAGGTACTCTCTACAGGGTTAAATTTTGTTCCTACAAATAAATGGGATCCATTTGAGTTGAAGGTTGAATACAAATTAGGAAGACAACTTCGTTTAAGAGAACAGTTTAATTCTTATCCTTTTACATCTTCCTCGGTAATCAATCTGCCTGCTTTGTTACGAAAAAAATCTAAATTTGACCCGGTGTCACAGAACATATCCATCAAAGCTTTTTGTGGAACCGTGGACTCCCAGGTAAAGCAAATGGCGAAAAAAATCAAATCATGTTCATTCTAATCTATCAAGAAATGAATAGGATGCCCTGATGAGCCTCAGTAAATACGACGACGTGGTCATTCAACCGGCGGACAAAGGAGGAGCGATAGTGATACAAAATACCACCAACTACATTGAGGAATTGAATTGACAACTTTCTGACAGCAGCACATACAGATGTATCCTCATACACCGTTGCTCATAGCGCGCTATTTAGGGTCCTGAATCGCGAGTTGTAATAACGTTATGGCGTGTGTTGTGTCCCACGCCATGTAATACACATTTTCACCGCTAGGTGGTGAATGCTCCATGTTAAGCACGGTGCCGCGCGTTCACTAAGAGTAGAACACATCATATATTTACCTGGAGAGCCAGCTTATATCGTCGTCAGCAGTGGCATAATGGTTGCAGTGTCTGCTTGCAATGCGTGCATCCCGTGTTCGAATCCTGTTGAGACTAGAATTTATTTATTTTTTGTGAATTTATTTAATGTAATTTTTTAATGAAAAAAAAAATGCGTGGGGTCCCCCCTCCAAAGCATAACCAGCCTCGGGCTCTTCGAGCCGGTCCTGGTTCTAAAAATCCGGGGGAAAAACGGACAGGGGATCCCCCGTATTTTTAAAACCAGCACCGGGCTCTGCGCCTGGTGCTGGTGCAAAAAATACGGGGGACAAAAAGAGTAGGGGTCCCCCATATTTTTTACACCAGCATCGGGCTCCACTAGCTGGACAGATAATGCCACAGCCGGGGGTCACTTTATACAGTGCCCTGCGGCCGTGGCATTAAATATCCAACTAGTCACCCCTGGCCGGGGTACCCTGGGGGAGTGGGGACCCCTTCAATCAAGGGGTGTCCCCCCCCAGCCACCCAAGGGCCAAGGGTGAAGCCCGAGGCTGTCCCCCCCATCCAAGGGCTGCGGATGGGAGGCTGATAGCCTTGAGAAAAATGACAGAATATTGTTTTTTCCAGTAGTACTACAAGTCCCAGCAAGCCTCCCCCGCAAGCTGGTACTTGGAGAACCACAAGTACCAGCATGCGGGAGCAAAACGGGCCCGCTGGTACCTGTAGTTCTACTGGGAAAAAAATATCCAAATAAAAACAAGAGACACACACATGTCGACACACATACATTCTTACCTATGTTGACCCGCCGACCAGCACGTCTCGTCTCCGACGATCCGGGGTACCTGTGAAAAAATTTAGGCTCACCTGATCCAGGGTCCGGGAGATAATCCACGTACTTGGCAAAAAAATAAAACGACAAACCCGTGCCAGCGGACTGAAAGGGGTCCCATGTTGACACATGGGACCCCTTTCTCCGAATGCCGGGACCCCACGTGACTCCTGTCACTGAGGTCCCTTCAGCCAATCAGGAAGCGCTACTTCGTGGCGCTCACCTGATTGGCTGTCTCGCGTCTGAGGTCAGACAGCGCATCGCAAAGCCTCTCCATTACTTTCAATGGTGGGAACTTTCCGGGCAGCGGTGAGGTCACCCGCGGTCAGCAGCTGACCGCGGGTAACCCCACCGCTGACCGGAAAGTTCCCACCATTGAAACTAATGGAGGGAGTTGTGCGATGCGCTTCTGTCACTTCAGAGGCGCATACAGCCAATCAGCAGAGTGCAAGGACGTTGTGCTCGCTGATTGGCTGAAGAGACACTTCTGTGACAGCAGTCATGGGGGTGTCTTTGCATTCGAGGAAAGGGGTCCCATGTGTAAACATGGGACCCCTTTCAGTCCGCTGGCACGGGTAATTGCGTTTTTTTTTTTTTTTTACAAGTCCGTGGATTATACTCTGGACCCTGGATCAGGTGAGTATAATTTTATTCACAGGTACCCCGGATTCTACAGTGACGAGGTAGACGTGGCAGTCGGCGGGTCAACCTAGGTAAGTATGTATGTGTCGGCAGGTGTGAAATAAAGTTTTACTGTCACGGTGTGTGTCTCCTGTTTTTATTTGAGTATTTTTTTCCAGTAGAACTACAGGTACCAGCGGGCCCGTTTTTCTCCCGCATGCTGGTACTTGTGGTTCTCCAAGTACCAGCTTGTGGGGGAGGCTTGCTGGGACTTGTAGTACTACTGGAAAAAACAATATTCTGTCATTTTTCTCAAGGCTATCAGCCTCCCATCCGCAGCCCTTGGATGGGGGGGACAGCCTTGGGCTTCACCCCTGGCCCTCGGGTGGCTGGGGGGGGGACCCCTTGATTGAAGGGGTCCCCACTCCCCCAGGGTACCCCTGCCAGGGGTGACTAGTTGGATATTTAATGCCACGGCCGCAGGGCACTGTATAAAAGTGACCCCCGGCTGTGGCATTATCTGTCCAGCTAGTGGAGCCCGATGCTGGTGTAAAAAATATGGGGGACCCCTACTCTTTTTGTCCCCCGTATTTTTTGCACCAGCACCAGGCGCAGAGCCCGGTGCTGGTTTTAAAAATACGGGGGATCCCCTGTCCGTTTTTCCCCCGGATTTTTAGAACCAGGACCGGCTCGAAGAGCCCGAGGCTGGTTATGCTTTGGAGGGGGGACCCCACGCCATTTTTTTTCGGGTTTTTCCCATTCCATTTAAAAAAATAAAAAATAAAAAATAAAAATCTTTTTAAAAATATATAAATAATACTTGTGCCTCCAAAAAAGACAAACCAAGTACCTAATCCCTTCTAATATAAATATGGTTTGTACACAGACACCGGACAAAATCCGTTAATAATACACCACATCAAAACACATAATATATTTACCTGGAGTACCAACTTATAACATGGTCAGCAGTGGCATAATGGTTACAGTATCTGCTTGCAATGCGTGCATCCCGTATTCGAATCCTGTTGAGACTAGAATTTATTTTTTTTTGTGAATTTATTTAATGTCATTTTTAATGGAATGGGAAAAGTCAGAAAAAAAAATGCGTGGGGTCCCCCCTCCAAAGCATAACCAGCCTCGGGCTCTTCGAGCCGGTCCTGGTTCTAAAAATCCGGGGGGGAAACGGACAGGGGATCCCCCGTATTTTTAAAACCAGCACCGGGCTCTGCGCCTGGTGCTGGTGCAAAAAATACGGGGGACAAAAAGAGTAGGGGTCCCCCGTATTTTTTACACCAGCATCGGGCTCCACTAGCTGGACAGATAATGCCACAGCCGGGGGTTACTTTTATACAGTGCCCTGCGGCCGTGGCATTAAAAATATCCAACTAGTCACCCCTGGCCGGGGTACCCTGGGGGAGTGGGGACCCCTTCAATCAAGGGGTGTCCCCCCCCAGCCACCCAAGGGCCAGGGGTGAAGCCCGAGGCTGTCCCCCCCATCCAAGGGCTGCGGATGGGAGGCTGATAGCCTTGAGAAAAATGGCAGAATATTGTTTTTTCCAGTAGTCCTACAAGTCCCAGCAAGCCTCCACAGCAAGCTGGTACTTGGAGAACCACAAGTACCAGCATGCGGGAGAAAAACGGGCCCGCTGGTACCTGTAGTTCTACTGGAAAAAAAATATCCAAATAAAAACAGGAGACACACACCGTGACAGTAAAACTTTATTTCACACATGTCGACACACATACATACTTACCTATGTTGACCCGCCGACCGGCACGTCTCGTCTCCGACGATCCGGGGTACCTGTGAAAAAAATTAGGCTCACCTGATCCAGGGTCCGGGAGATAATCCACGTACTTGGCAAAAAAATAAAACGACAAACCCGTGCCAGCGGACTGAAAGGGGTCCCATGTTGACACATGGGACCCCTTTCTCCGAATGCCGGGACCCCACGTGACTCCTGTCACTGAGGTCCCTTCAGCCAATCAGGAAGCGCTACTTCATGGCGCTCACCTGATTGGCTGTCTCGCGTCTGAGGTCAGACAGCGCATTGCAAAGCCTCTCCATTACTTTCAATGGTGGGAACTTTCCGGGCAGCGGTGAGGTCACCCGCGGTCAGCGGCTGACCGCGGGTAACCCCACCGCTGACCGGAAAGTTCCCACTATTGAAACTAATGGAGGGAGTTGTGCGATGCGCTTCTGTCACTTCAGAGGCGCATACAGCCAATCAGCAGAGTGCAAGGACGTTGCGCTCGTTGATTGGCTGAAGAGACACTTCTGTGACAGCAGTCATGGGGGTGTCTTTGCATTCGAGGAAAGGGGTCCCATGTGTAAACATGGGACCCCTTTCACTCCGCTGGCACGGGTAATTGCGGTTTGTTTGTTTTTACAAGTCCGTGGATTATACTCTGGACCCTGGATCAGGTGAGTATAATTTTATTCACAGGTACCCCAGATTCTACAGTGACGAGGGAGACGTGGCAGTCGGCGGGTCAACATACGTAAGTATGTATGTGTTGGCAGGTGTGAAATAAAGTTTTACTGTCACAGTGTGTGTCTCCTGTTTTTATTTGGGTATTTTTTTTCCAGTAGAACTACAGGTACCAGTGGGCCCGTTTTTCTCCTGCATGCTGGTACTTGTGGTTCTCCAAGTACCAGCTTGCGGGGGAGGCTTGCTGGGACTTGTAGTACTACTGGAAAAAAACAATATTCTGTCATTTTTCTCAAGGCTATCAGCCTCCCATCCGCAGCCCTTGGATGGGGGGGACAGCCTCGGGCTTCACCCCTGGCCCTTGGGTGGCTGGGGGGGGGGCCCTTGATTGAAGGGGTCCCCACTCCCCCAGGGTACCCCGGCCAGAGGTGACTAGTTGGATATTTAATGCCACGGCCGCAGGGCACTGTATAAAAGTGACCCCCGGCTGTGGCATTATCTGTCCAGCTAGTGGAGCCCGATGCTGGTGTAAAAAATACGGGGGACCCCTACTCTTTTTGTCCCCCGTATTTTTTGCACCAGCACCAGGCGCAGAGCCCGGTGCTGGTTTTAAAAATACGGGGGATCCCCTGTCCGTTTCCCCCCGGATTTTTAGAACCAGGACCGGCTCGAAGAGCCCGAGGCTGGTTATGCTTTGGAGGGGGGACCCCACGCAATTTTTTATCGGGTTTTTCCCATTCCATTTAAAAAAATAAAAAAAATTAAAAAATAATCTTATTAAAAATATATAAATAATACTTGTGCCTCCAAAAAAGACAAACCAAGTACCTAATCCCTTCTAATATATATATGGTTTGTACACAAACACCGGACAAAATCCGTTAATAGTACACCACATCAAAACACTTCTTATATTTATTTACCTGGAGTACCAACTCATAACATGGTCAGCAGTGGCATAATGGTTACAGTGTCTACTTGCAATGCGTGTATCCCGTGTTCAAATCCTGTTGAGACCGGAATTATTATTTTTTTCTGGTGAATTTATTTTTATATTTTTTTTTTTAAATAAATACACTTGTTTGGTCTGTTTTTTCTTTCCCGCTGGGCTCCATTATGTTTTGTACACAGACACCGGATAAAATCCGTTATGGGTATACCACATTGCAGGCGGTGGGGAAGCAAATTCAGTTTGCACGCATTGTGGGCTACAGATTCAATCCACGGTTTGTGGACTGCATCCGGCGTCTTACTGTACATCAGGCAAAAATGGCAGGGAGACGCTACGTTAGAGGGGAGCTTCTGATCCTGCTTAGGTGGCGGGACCGGCCATTTACTACGAACTCGGAGAAGCGGCGGGCTTACAATAAAGCCCGCCTTGAGATCCGAGCAAAATATGGCCAGTCCTGCAGCCTCAGGTCACTCCAGAGGAAGTGGAGTGATCTGGTCACCAGGGAGCCCAGGAAACTGGAATTACTGCGGCTGTCCATGAGGAGTAAGTGCAGTCCAGTACTGCACATTATTAATACTGTATTTAAGTAATGTACATTTCTCTAATGTCCTAGAGGATGCTGGGGTCCATTTAGTACCATGGGGTATAGACAGGTCTGTAGGAGCCATCGGCACTAAATGACTTTAAACGTGTGGGCTGGCCCCTCCCTCTATGCCCCTCCTCCAGACGTCAGTTTAGAAATTGTGCCCGGAGGAATCTGTTTGGATGGGCGACCATGTTAAGGTCGACAGTCATTAGGTCATTAGGTCGACCACTATTGGTCGACAGTGACATGGTCGACATGGACTCATGGTTGACACATGAAAATGGTCGACATGACAGGTCAGCATATGAAAGGTCTCCAGTGATGAATACTCACCACTCTTCAGACTTCTGGCTCTGTTAGGGGGTGGCGGCAGTGCTGCGGGAGTGAGCACTGGCCAGGATTGGGCTATGTTCAGTACCCTCAGGAGCTAATGGTGTCCTGTCAGCGGAAGCAGAGCCATGGAACTTAATGAGAAGTTGGTTCCTACTTCATACCTCCCAACTTTCTTATGTTCTAAGGAGGGACACATGCGTGGCGAACCCGCGTGCTCCCGAAAAGGGGATAGGGCCTATGAAAAGGGGCGTGGCTTCGCGGATGCCCCGCAATTGCTAGCCACGCTAAGCAGGGCAGCGAGATCTAGCATGCAGGCCAATCTAGCACCAGCGATAGCGATGCGCAGAGCTGCGCATCGCTATCGCAGTGGGAGGTACACACGGAGCGATCATGCGTAAAATCTAAGCAATCTAGTCAAATCTAAGTGATCGCTCCGTGAGTACCCCCCTTAAGTCCCACAAAGCAGGGAGACTTGCCAGCAGCATCCTCTAGGATGTTAGAGAAATACAGGTGTTCCGAAACATACAGTATCTGAGTGAGCCTAATAATGAGTATACTGTGAGATACTGTATGACATACTGTACAGTATGCTGTATCCGAAGTGGTGCATTCATGAACAAACTCCATATGCAGTAACCTTTTTGGTTGCTTTAAGAAATATCCTTCACAATATGGCTATCCCTGCCCCCCAGTCAAAACCTGTTTCTGTAGACACTAGTGTTCAATTAGCAGCAATTGAATGTGTATTCAGATTAAAGTGGATTAACTAGTGTCTGCAGAAATGGTGTTTGACTGGGGGGAGGGACAGCCATACAATACTGTATATAGTATACTGTAAATGACATTTCTTAGCAAACAGAAAGCCCTCCTTGTGATACATTTCTCTGTGAGTGAAAAATTGCACCAGCAAATCAGCTCATACAGTAACTGTCAATTTTCAAAAACAGTCTGTACCATGACAGTTAGGAGCTGATTGGCAATGGCTGAAACATTACTTACCGAGTAACAATGCAGTGGTACTGATCATCAGGGCAGCGGGCGGCAGTGGAGCATAAACCGAGAGGAGCAGCTGCAGCAGTTTATCACTGCTGCTGGGCTGCCCCTGTCACCCCAGGATCAGAGTTGGCAGCAGGTGTTGTGGCAGCCTGGATGGTGTGCATGGCTTATTACACCTGCATTAAAATAAATGTTGCCAGCATGAGGGGTATCAAAATCAAAAAGGATATACAGCATATTCTCTTGCATACTGTACAGTATATCAGTGTGCCTAAGTTCACGGCTCCCTTATATTATAAATTATCATATGTCACTGCAAATGCTGCCATAATATCTAAAAGGGGGAGCTCTGCCTGCCGTAATATCTAAAAGGGGACTCCACCTGCCGTAATGTCTAAAAGGGGGCTCCGCCTGCCATACTGTGTAAAAGGGGGCTCCACCTACATACTGTACTGCAGGGGTGTCCCTTATTCATGTTATGACACACATTAGTGCCCCTCATACACAAAGCCCACAGCAGTAGCACCCCTAATACACATAATGCCCACAGCAGTACCGCCCCTTATACAATGCCCACAATAGTATTGCCCCTTATGCTATGGCCACTGTACTGTTAGTGCCCCTTATGTACAGTAGAGCCCATAAAAGAAATGCCCCCAGTAGTAGTGCCCTTTATGTCCCCAGGAGTGCCCCTTATGTCCCGCTTAGAAAGTGACTCCTATGCAATGCCCGTAAATCTCAAAAATAAAAATAGACGCTTGCAGGGGTGATCAAATATTTATTGTCACTGTAATAGGCACTGGAACTTGGCCGGTACCTGTTTTATGGGAAAAAAAATAAATGACTGTAAATACTGTACTGTACCAGGCCCCCAAGGAACCCTATAAAGCACAGTTTACGTGACATCATGATGGTCCACAGCAGAGACATGGGGAGGCTCAGCCACAGGAGCAGGGAAAGGCTAAAGGGGAAGCTGAGGCACAGTGGGAGGTGTAGGATAAGAGGCACAGGGTGGGGAATAAGGTTTAGAAACAGTGGTGAAATGAGCCTTAACTTAACAAAAATGTCTTACCAGGACGAGGCGGGTCCGCAAATGCCGGCGGCGGAGGAATTGGTCCAGGGGTGCCTGTATTAAACACATTGGCCACAGCATTACCATTGTCCCCAGCAGTAATCAAACAAAAGCATTCATACCCTCATGGTTTACTGTACATTTCACAAGGTGCAAATCGCACCTGGGGCCTAATTCAGATCAGATCGTAGATGTGCTAAATTTAGCACATCTATGATCAGTTTCACAGACACTGGTAAATCTCAAAAATAAAAATAGACGCTTGCAGGGGTGATCAAGAACCAATTCAAATATTTATTGTCACTGTAATAGGCAAAATCAGTGCTGGGGTCTTCCAATCATAAATTACAGTACAGTATTTACTGTTACAGCATTCAGTATGTGCAGTAATGTACTGTACCCAGGGCGTCAGCAGCGGATAAGATGGCGAAGGGCCCAGCAGCAGATAAGGTGGCGAAGGGCTCGGCACCACTCTTTCACTGCCATAGCGGGGACCAGCGCCACAAGCAGTAAGTCTTGTACTCTCTTTATTGGGTACTCTTTATACCAGTGGTTCCCAAACGTTTTTGAGTCACGGCACCCCTAGGCCAAAAGTTTCTTATTGAGAAATTTAGAAACAAATAAATAAACAAAAGTAAAATGTGCTTGTACAGTACTGTATGTCATCCTTAAGGTTCAATTACTGTATGTGGTGAGGGACAGGATTCACTTCTGATTGCCCAAATACTGTACTGCTATGGCAGTGAAAGAGTGGTGCCGAGCCCTTCGCCACCTTATCTGCTGCTGGGCCCTTCGCCATCTTATCCGCTGCTGACGCCCTGGGTACAGTACATTACTGCACATACTGAATGCTGTAACAGTAAATACTGTACTGTAATTTATGATTGGAAGACCCCAGCACTGATTTTGCCTATTACAGTGACAATAAATATTTGAATTGGTTCTTGATCACCCCTGCAAGCGTCTATTTTTATTTTTGAGATTTACCAGTGTCTGTGAAACTGATCAAAGATGTGCTAAATTTAGCACATCTACGATCTGATCTGAATTAGGCCCCAGGTGCGATTTGCACCTTGTGAAATGTACAGTAAACCATGAGGGTATGAATGCTTTTATTTGATTACTGCTGGGGACAATGGTAATGCTGTGGCCAATGTGTTTAATACAGGCTCCCCTGGACCAATTCCTCCGCCGCCGGCATTTGCGGACCCGCCTCGTCCTGGTAAGACATTTTTGTTAAGTTAAGGCTCATTTCACCACTGTTTCTAAACCTTATTCCCCACCCTGTGCCTCTTATCCTACACCTCCCACTGTGCCTCAGCTTCCCCTTTAGCCTTTCCCTGCTCCTGTGGCTGAGCCTCCCCATGTCTCTGCTGTGGACCATCATGATGTCACGTAAACTGTGCTTTATAGGGTTCCTTGGGGGCCTGGTACAGTACAGTATTTACAGTCATTTATTTTTTTTCCCATAAAACAGGTACCGGCCAAGTTCCAGTGCCTATTACATAGTACATAGTATCTGAGGTTGAAAAAAGACAATTGTCCATCGAGTTCAACCTATTTGTGGTGTCCTATGCATGATGATTTGACTAAAATTTCTGACTGATGCTGCTGTCAGCCATTGCATTTTATCCCTATTTATAGTAACTATAATGCATGACTATGCACCATACCCCTGGATATCCTTATCCAATAGGAATTTATCTAACCCATTCTTAAAGGTGTTGACAGATTCCGCCATTACAACTCCCTCGGGCAGGGAATTCCAAACACGTATTGTCCTTACCGTGAAAAAGCCTTTACGCCGTATTGTGCGGAATCTCCTTTCCTCTAACCTGAGCGAGTGTCCACGAGTCCTCTGTGTTGATCTAACCAAAAACAGGTCCCGCGCAAGCTCTGTGTATTGTCCCCTTATATATTTGTAGATGTTGATCATATCCCCTCTTAGTCTCCGCTTTTCCAATGTAAACATGCCTAGTCTTTCAAGCCTTTCCTTGTATTCCATCGTCTCCATGCCCTTAATTAGTTTGGTCGCCCTCCTCTGTACCTTTTCAAGCTCCAGGATATCCTTTTTGTAGTACGGTGCCCAGAACTGTACACAGTATTCAAGGTGTGGCCTCACTAGTGATTTATATAACGGGAGTATAATACTCTCGTCCCTAGCATCAATACCCCGTTTTATGCATGCTAATATCTTATTAGCCTTCTTTGCTGCAGTCCTACTTTGGGTACTACTGCTTAGCTTGCTATCTATGAGGACACCTAAGTCCTTTTCCAGTACAGAATCCCCTAATTTTACCCCATTTAGTAGGTAGGTGTAATTTTTGTTCTTGTTACCACAGTGCATTACCTTACACTTGTCTGTGTTGAAGCGCATTCTCCATTTGGCTGCCAAAGCTTCTAATTTAACTAAGTCGTTCTGAAGAGACTCGGCATCCTCCTCTGTATTTATAGCCTTACACAATTTGGTATCATCTGCAAAAATTGACACCATGCTCTCTAGACCTTCTGTTAGGTCGTTAATGAAAATATTGAACAATAGCGGTCCTAATACTGAGCCTTGCGGCACACCACTTAGCACTTCAGTCCAAGTTGAAAAAGATCCATTAACCACAATGCGCTGCTTCCTATTATCTAACCAGTTTTTGACCCAAGTGCATATTGTGCTTCCTAGCCCTGATTCTTGTAGCTTGTATATAAGTCTCATGTGTGGTACAGTATCGAACGCTTTGGCAAAGTCTAAAAAGATTACATCCACGTCTTTACCCTGATCTAGGTTTGCGCTTACTGTTTCATAAAAGCCAAGTAAGTTGGTTTGACAGGATCTGTCCTTCATAAACCCATGTTGATTCCCTTTAATGACCTTATTGATTTCAAGGAACTTCTGAATACTATCTCTTAGAATACCTTCCAATACTTTCCCCACTATAGATGTAAGACTAACTGGTCTATAATTACCTGGTTCAGCTCTACATCCCTTTTTGAATATAGGCACTACTTCTGCTATACGCCAGTGACAATAAATATTTGATCACCCCTGCAAGTGTCTATTTTTATTTTTGAGATTTACGGGCATTGCATAGGAGTCACTTTATAAGCGGAACATAAGGGGCACTCCTGGGGACATAAAGGGCACTACTACTGGGGGCATTTCTTTTATGGGCTCTACTGTACATAAGGGGCACTAACAGTACAGTGGCCATAGCATAAGGGGCAATACTACTGTGGGCATTGTATAAGGGGCGGTCCTGCTGTGGGCATTATGTGTATTAGGGGTGCTACTGCTGTGGGCTTTGTGTATGAGGGGCACTAATGTGTGTCATAACATGAATAAGGGACACCCCTGCAGTACAGTATGTAGGTGGAGCCCCCTTTTACACAGTATGGCAGGCGGAGCCCCCTTTTAGACATTACGGCAGGTGGAGTCCCCTTTTAGATATTACGGCAGGCAGAGCTCCCCCTTTTAGATATTATGGCAGCATTTGAAGTGACATATGATAATTTATAATATAAGGGAGCCGTGAACTTAGGCACACTGATATACTGTACAGTATGCAAGAGAATATGCTGTATATCCTTTTTGCATTTGATACCCCTCATGCTGGCAACATTTATTTTAATGCAGGTGTAATAAGCCATGCACACCATCCAGGCTGCCACAACACCTGCTGCCAACTCTGATCCTGGGGTGACAGGGGCAGCCCAGCAGCAGTGATAAACTGCTGCAGCTGCTCCTCTCGGTTTATGCTCCACTGCCTCCCGCTGCCCTGATGATCAGTACCACTGCATTGTTACTCGGTAAGTAATGTTTCAGCCATTGCCAATCAGCTCCTAACTGTCATGGTACAGACTGTTTTTGAAAATTGACAGTTACTGTATGAGCTGATTTGCTGGTGCAATTTTTCACTCACAGAGAAATGTATCACTAGGAGGGCTTTCTGTTTGCTAAGAAATGTCATTTACAGTATACTATACAGCAGGCTTTTTCAACCAGTGTGCCGTGGCACACTAGTGTGCCGCGACCAGTTGCAAGGTGTGCCGCGGAGCCAGAGCAGTGTCCTGCACCTTCAGAGTGAACTGTTGGCCCGGGCTCTTTTTAGAGGATCGGTCATGCTCCGGACGTGACCTATGACTTGAAGACGCGGCGGTGTGATATCATAGGTCACTGCTGCCGCGTCTACCACCCAGCCAGCCCACTTGCCTGCTTACACATCTTCCAGTTCCCGCCTGCATACACAGCTTTCCTTGCCAACCCACATCCACACCTGCCCAACCGCCCCCTGCTCAGTATTTGCAGCACTCCACTATGAACGCCCGCAACCGAGGGACAGGGAGGAGGACAGCTGACCGGTAGGGGCTAATATTTGTTATTTTATTTCTACTGTGGGGAACAATAAGATTTATGTGGGGAGAATAAGGATTTATATGGATTTATGGGGGGAACAATGTGAATAATTAATGTGGGGAGCAATACGATTTATGTGGGGAGAAATGTGATTGATTTATGTGTGAGCAACATGATTTATGTGGGGAGCAACTGTGTAGGCCAATGTACTGTATGTGTGGATTTTTCTTTACTGTGAGGGCCAATGTGTGTTTTTTGTTTTTTTTCTGTGTGGAACTGATGGTGTGCCCTGGGAATTTTAAAATATTATTTGGTGTGCCGTGACTGAAAAAAGGTTGAAAATCACTGCTATACAGTATTGTATGGCTGTCCCTCCCCCCAGTCAAACACCATTTCTGCAGACACTAGTTAATCCACTTTAATCTGAATACACATTCAATTGCTGCTAATTGAACACTAGTGTCTACAGAAACAGGTTTTGACTGGGGGGCAGGGATAGCCATATTGTGAAGGATATTTCTTAAAGCAACCAAAAAGGTTACTGCATATGGAGTTTGTTCATGAATGCACCACTTCGGATACAGCATACTGTACAGTATGTCATACAGTATCTCACAGTATACTCATGGGCCCTCATTCCGAGTTGTTCGCTCGCAAGCTGCTTTTAGCAGATTTACTCACGCTAAGCCGCCGCCTACTGGGAGTGAATCTTAGCTTCTTAAAATTGCGAACGACGTATTCGCAATATTGCGATTACAACTCTCTTAGCAGTTTCTGAGTAGCTCCAGACTTACTCGGCATCTGCGATCAGTTCAGTGCTTGTCGTTCCTGGTTTGACGTCACAAACACACCCAGCGTTCGCCCAGACACTCCTCCGTTTCTCCAGCCACTCCCGCGTTTTTCCCAGAAATGGTAGCGTTTTTCCGCACACACCCATAAAACGGCCAGTTTCCGCCCAGTAACACCCACTTCCTGTCGATCACACTACGATCACCAGAACGATGAAAAAGCCGTGAGTAAAATTCCTAACTGCATAGCAAATTTACTTGGCACAGTCGCACTGCGGACATTGCGCATGCGCACTAAGCAGAAAATCGCTGCGATGCGAAAAAAAATACCGAGCGAACAACTCGGAATGACCCCCATTATTAGGCTCACTCAGAAACTGTATGTTTCGGAACGCCTGTATTTCTCTAACATCCTAGAGGATGCTGCTGGCAAGTCTCCCTGCTTTGTGGGACTTAAGGGGGGTACTCACGGAGCGATCACTTAGATTTGACTAGATTGCTTAGATTTTACGCATGATCGCTCCGTGTGTACCTCCCACTGCGATAGCGATGCGCAGCTCTGCGCATCGCTATCGCTGGTGCTAGATTGGCCTGCATGCTAGATCTCGCTGCTCTGCTTAGCGTGGCTAGCAATTGCGGGGCATCCGCGAAGCCACGCCCCTTTTCATAGGCCCTATCCCCTTTTCGGGAGCACGCGGGTTTGCCACGCATGTGTCCCTCCTTAGAACATAAGAAAGTTGGGAGGTATGAAGTAGGAACCAACTTCTCATTAAGTTCCATGGCTCTGCTTCCGCTGACAGGACACCATTAGCTCCTGAGGGTACTGAACATAGCCCAAGCCTGGCCAGTGCTCACTCCCGCAGCACTGCCGCCACCCCCTAACAGAGCCAGAAGTCAGAAGAGTGGTGAGTATCATCACTGGAGACCTTTCATATGCTGACCTGTCATGTCGACCATTTTCATGTGTCAACCATGAGTCCATGTCGACCATGTCACTGTCGACCAATAGTGGTCGACCTAATGACCTAATGACTGTCGACCTTAACATGGTCGCCCATCCAAACAGATTCCTCCGGGCACAATTTCTAAACTGACGTCTGGAGGAGGGGCATAGAGGGAGGGGCCAGCCCACACGTTTAAAGTCATTTAGTGCTGATGGCTCCTACAGACCTGTCTATACCCCATGGTACTAAATGGACCCCAGCATCCTCTAGGACATTAGAGAAATGTACATTACTTAAATACATGAGTAATAATGTGCAGTACTGGACTGTACTTACTCCTCAGGGACAGCCGCAGTAATTCCAGTTTCCTGGGCTCCCTGGTGACCAGATCACTCCACTTCCTCTGGAGTGACCTGAGGCTGCAGGACTGGCCATATTTTGCTCGGATCTCAAGGCGGGCTTTATTGTAAGCCCGCCGCTTCTCCGAGTTCGTAGTAAATGGCCGGTCCCGCCACCTAAGCAGGATCAGAAGCTCCCCTCTAACGTAGCGTCTCCCTGCCATTTTTGCCTGATGTACAGTAAGACGCCGGATGCAGTCCACAAACCGTGGATTGAATCTGTAGCCCACAATGCGTGCAAACTGAATTTGCTTCCCCACCGCCTGCAATGTGGTATACCCATAACGGATTTTATCCGGTGTCTGTGTACAAAACATAATGGAGCCCAGCGGGAAAGAAAAAACAGACCAAACAAGTGTATTTATATAAAAAAATATATAAAAATAAATTCACCAGAAAAAAAAAAAAAAAAATCCGGTCTCAACAGGATTCGAACACGGGATACACGCATTGCAAGTAGACACTGTAACCATTATGCCACTGCTGACCATGTTATGAGTTGGTACCTTAGGTAAATATATGATATGTTTTGATGTGGTGTACTATTAACGGATTTTGTCCGGTGTCTGTGTTCAAACCATATTTATATTAGAAGGGATTCGGTACTTGGTTTGTCTTTTTTGGAGGCACAAGTATTATTTATATATTTTTAAAAATATTTTTTTTTTTTTTTTAAATGGAATGGGAAAAACCCGAAAAAAAATGGCGTGGGGTCCCCCCTCCAAAGCATAACCAGCCTCGGGCTCTTCGAGCCGGTCCTGGTTCTAAAAATCCGGGGGGAAAACGGACAGTGGCAGTCGGCTGGTCAACATAGGTAAGTATGTATGTGTCGGCAGGTGTGACTAGTTGGATATTTAATACCACGGCCGCAGGGCACTGTATAAAAGTGACCCCCGGCTGTGGCATTATCTGTCCAGCTAGTGGAGCCCGATGCTGGTGTAAAAAATACGGGGGACCCCTACTCTTTTTGTCCCCCGTATTTTTTGCACCAGCACCAGGCGCAGAGCCCGGTGCTGGTTTTAAAAATACGGGGGATCCCCTGTCCGTTTTTTCCCCGGATTTTTAGAACCAGGACCGGCTCGAAGAGCCCGAGGCTGGTTATGCTTTGGAGGGGGGACCCCACGCATTTTTTTTTCTGACTTTTCCCAAAAAAATAAATAATTGTGGTCCCGCTAGGATTCGAACCCGTCAGCCAATCAGCAGGTAGCGCTACGAATGGTCCGTTGGCTATTTGAGGCATTCGCCATAGAGTTTAGGAAAAACGACATCTGGTGGACAGAAAGTAGAATGCATGTTACAATTATAACGTGACGTCACATTTACAACGCATCTTATAACGGGAGTTATAGCGCAAGGAGCTGGCGCGAGTTGCATGGCGCCCGCTATGCGGTACGCAGCAACGTTATAGCAGGACATATCTGTATTGTAAACTGATTTCCGATCCAATCAAACAGTTCAAAAGTGAACTGGATGGAATCCTTGGATGAGCGCTTTCGGACAGTGGACCTAATTCAGACCTGATTGCAGCAGCAAATTTGTTAGCTAATGGGCAAAACCGTGTGCACTGCAGGGGGGGGCAGATATAACATGTGCAGAGAGAGTTAGATTTGGGTTGGGTTTATTCAAACTGGGCCCTTTCACACCACGCAGCAACACGGGTTATGCACGATCATGCTCAATAACCTTGTTAGAAGCTGGTGGTGTAAAAGGGGTATAAAGCAGGTTTTGTATATTTTCACTTCTCTCTTATTTATATAGTTTTTTTCTGTATATGTGATCACTTATTTTGTATAATAAAGAAATGTGTGTTGTTATTACACAGGTGCTCCAGTCCCTCCCCATGACGCCGGTGTTCTTGTGATGACATCATATTTAGCTGAGCAGGACACGGCAGGCAGCCTAGCCATGGCGTTAGATGGACGGGGATATTTAGGTGACTAGATGTATTTGAATGTTTGTCCTGATGAAAATGTTTAATGAACATTGAAACGTTGACATAGAAGCTGTGTAGCTTGTCTTCTTTCCATGGGAGGTGTGAGTGCTGCCGATCGACTACATGCATTATTGGTAACATGCATTGTTACCACTGGAGGTCTCCTGCCTTTATGTTGGATATAGTTTAAAGGGAGTGGAGTGCTGCTGGCTATGTGTATATACAGTACATACATATATATATACTAGGTGCTTCATCGCGCCCTACGGGCGCTCTTCACACCGTCGCAAGGGGCTACGCCCCCTTAACCCTTGCATGCCTTTCTGGGGTTCAATATTTGTGTTATATGGAGTATCACCTGCATTCCTTTGTTAGTGGTTAAATATTGCACAATGAAAGGGTGTGCGATGGTGAAGGAGGCGCAGCCCCTTGCGACGGCGTGAACAGCACCTGCAGGCCACAATGTACAGAATGTAGCGGGTGTGTGGGGTACTGCGGATGGTGTCTGTAGATGCTGCGGATGGAGGGGGGGCGGAAGTGGGGGTGGGGCCCGGATGGGGAAGGGTTGGGAGGTGCTGCGGGTGGAGGAGGGGCAGAGGAGTGAAGGATGCAGATGGGGGAGGGGTCCGGAGGCACTGCAGGTGGGGGAGGGGCAGGGGTGCCATGGGTGGGGGAGGGGCAGGTGTGGGGATGTTGCAGATGGGTGAAGGGTTCCGGAGGTGCTGTGGGATGGGAAGGGGCGGGAGTGCCGCTGGTGGGGTAGGGGTCCGCAGGCGCCATGGGTAGGGGAGGGGCAGGTACGGGTGTTGCGGTGGATGGGGAAGGAGGTCCGGAGGTGCTGCAGGTGGTGGAGGGGCAGGTGCGGGGGTGCCATTGGTGGGGGAGGGGTTGGTGAGGGGGGGGACCGCGGATGGAGGAGGGTGTCTGCAGATGCTGCGGGTGGAGGGGGGCAGGTGTGGGGGAGACATATAAGGGGGGTGAATGGTGGAGGGGGCCTGGAGATTGCTGGGGGTGGTGAAGGGGCCAGGAGTGGGAGCCGCGGGTGGTGTAGGGGGTCTGGAGGCACAGCATGTGGGGGAGGGGTGGAGTGCCGCATGTGGTGGAGGGGAAGGTGCGGAGGTGTGGTGCATTGGGGAGAGGTCTGGAGGTGCTGCGGGTTCTGTACCTGCCAAAAAGGTAGTTGGAGGGTATGCAGTAACAGGGCCAGGACAGGGGTGAGAGGGTCAGAACAGGGTTGACTGGGCCAGGACAGGGGTGACAGGGTCAGAACAGGGGTGACGGGGCCAGGACAGGGGTGACGGGGCCAGGACACGGGCGACGGGGCCAGGACAGAAATGACAGGGACAGGATAGGGGTGACAGGGTCAGTGTAGGGGCGGCAGGACCAGGACAGAGGTGACAGGGCCAGTATAGGGTTGACAGGGCAAGCACAGGGGTGACAGGGCCAGGATAGGGGTAGCAGGGCCAGAATAAGGGTGACAGGGCCAGGATAAGGGTGAAAGGGCCAGGATAAGGGTGAAGGGCCAGGATAAGGGTGGCAGGTCAAGGCCAGGGGTGACAGGGACATGACAGAACACAGGGCACGGGAGAGATTGGTATTAGGGACAGAATAGTGGTGACAGACAGATGTGTCTTACCGGATTAACTGCTGCTGGCTGCTGCTGTTCCACTCCAACCTGTTGGGATCTGCTGCTGATGGAGACTTGGCATGGCTGACTCTCTTAGGCTGTAGTCCTGCTTCCTCTGCCCGTCCTCATCACTCCACCCTCCTCAGTCACACACCGCAGACCTCGCGCAGCTGCCGGGCACTGTGGTAAGGTGAGACTGGGAGTGACTGGTTAGCCCCCAGGAGATGCTGCGGCTGGAGGGAGGAGGGGGTCATAGCATGCACGTGGCGTGGACCTCACGGCTGCTGGGCACTATGGTAAGGGGAGACTGGGAGTGACTGGTTAGCTCCCAGGAGACGCTGCTGCTGGAGGGAGGAGGGGGTCAGAGCCTGCAAGCAGCGCGGACTTCTGCAGCGCTACCCGCCGGCTAAAGTGTGTGAAGGAGCTGGGCGCACCTCACTGCGGGTGGCAGCGCTGCAGCTAGCGGTGGGGTTGCCGGGGCTGGAGATAACAGAGGCAATACGGAAAGTGCACAGCGGCTGGTGACCCACAAAACTACAGCTAAGAAGCGTGGAGTGTGCCAGAAAGTGACGCTCCTCCCCGCCAAAGAGACCCTGCTGAGTATGCTGATGTGGGGGTCAAGTATGGCATACCCCCTCACACACCCCCATACCTCCCAAATGTCCCAATTTTCGCGGGACAGTCCCATTTTTTGGGGTCTGCCCCGCTGTCCCACCCGCGGGTCGCAGTGTCTTGCGGTGGGGGGGGGGGGGGGGCAGTTGGAAAGCTCCTGTACTCGCTGTTCTGCTTAGTAGAGCAGCGGTGAATAGTGGAGACAGACGGAGAGAGGGCATCAGGGGGTACGGATTAAGGAGGGGTTCCAGCAGCAGAGCCGGATTAAGGGGGGGGGGCAGGCGGTACGTACCGTTGGTCCCACAGTTTTAGGGGTCTCCCCAGCTCGAGTAGCTCTGTCCCAGCTCAGAAGCTCCCCCAGCAACAACGGCAGCATTGTGCTACAGTCAGCACACGCTGCTGCGTATTGGCAGGTCTGTGGTGTTGCAGGGAGGCAGCAGTCTCCCTGCTTTCTTCTGCCTGTGCGGGTGTTTAGGGGGAGCGACCACCTCCTCTGGATTTAGCCCTAGCTGAGGGGCCAAAATTCCATTAAAAAAAAACAAAAAACAAAAAAAAAAACGGAATTTGCATAAGGGGGCGTAGCCTCGCGGGCGCGATTAGGCCACGCCCCAACCCCACAGCAGGCACAGCAATGAGATAGGGCTCCCCTGTCTCAAGTACCCTGTGCCCCCTGGACTCATAATCAGCCCCTGGGGGCATGCCAGCAGCTCACAGAGCGCTGGGCAAGCCCCCTCACTGACGAAAACGGGGGCCCTCCAGTGAAGCCACGCCCCCTTTTCGCTGTGTGTGTGTGTGTGTGTGTGTGTGTGTGTGTGTGTGTGTGTGTCTCCTTCTGCCTGAAGAAAGCTCATGAAGAAAGCTGGGAGGTATGCACCCCTGCCTGTGCCATGTCCATACTATCTGCTTCTGCAGCTGCTCCTAGTGTCCTATAGATTTGGCCAGATCTGTGACTCATTTGACTAACTCCGCCCACTGTTGTGACTCCGCCCAGCGTTAGCAAATGAATCACAAAATCACAGATCTGGGCTATTATATAGGATATATATATATATATATATATATAATTATATATATACATACATACATTGCTCAAAAAAATAAAGGGAACACTAAAATAACACATCCTAGATCTGAATGAATGAAATATTCTTATTAAATACTTTGTTCTTTACATAGTTGAATGTGCCGACAACAAAATCACACACAAATTATCAATGGAAATCAAATTTATTAACCCATGGAGGTCTGGATTTGGAGTCACACTCAAAATTAAAGTGGAAAAACACACTACAGGCTGATCCAACTTTGATGTAATGTCCTTAAAACAAGTCAAAATGAGGCTCAGTAGTGTGTGTGGCCTCCACGTGCCTGTATGACCTCCCTACAATGCCTGGGCATGCTCCTGATGAGGTGGCAGATGGTCTCATGAAGGATCTCCTCCCACACCTGGACTAAAGCATCCGCCAACTCCTGGACAGTCTGTGGTGCAACGTGGCATTGGTGGATGGAGCGAGACATGATGTCCCAGATGTGCTCAATTGGATTCAGGTCTGGGGAACGGGTGGGCCAGTCCATAGCATCAATGCCTTCGTCTTGCAGGAACTGCTGACACACTCCAGCCACATGAGGTCTAACATTGTCTTGCATTAGGAGGCCAACCGCACCAGCATATGGTCTACAAAGGGGTATGAGGATCTCATCTCGGTACCTAATGGCAGTCTGGCTACCTCTGGCGAGCACATGGAGGGCTGTGCGGCCCCCCCAAAGAAATGCCACCCCACACCATTACTGACCCACTGCCAAACCGGTCATGCTGGAGGATGTTGCAGGCAGCAGAATGTTCTCCTTGGCGTCTCCAGACTCTGTCACGTCTGTGACATGTGCTCAGTGAGAACCTGCTTTCATCTGTGAAGAGCACCGGGCGCCAGTGGCGAATTTGCCAATCTTGGTATTCTCTGGCAAATGCCAAACGTCCTGCACAGTGTTGGGCTGTAAGCACAACCCCCACTTGTGGACGTCGGGCCCTCATACCACCCTCATGGATTCTGTTTCTGATCATTTAAGTAGACACATGCACATTTGTGGCTTGTTGGAGGTCATTTTGCAGGGCTCTGGCAGTGCTCCTCCTGTTCCTCCTTGCACAAAGGCGGAGGTAGCGGTCCTGCTGCTGGGTTGTTGCCCTCCTACGGCCTCCTCCACATCTCCTGATGTACTGGCCTGTCTCCTGGTAGCACCTCCATGCTCTGGACACTATGCTGACAGACACAACAAACCTTCTTGCCACAGCTCGCATTGATATGCCATCCTGGATGAGATGCACTACCTGAGTCACTTGTGTGGGTTGTAAACTCCGTCTCATGCTACCACTAGAGTGAAAGCACCGCCAGCTTTCAAAGGTGACCAAAACATCAGCCAGAAAGCATAGGAGCTGAGAAGTGGTCTGTGGTCACCACCTGCAGAACAACTCCTTTATTGGGGGTGTCTTGCTAATTGCCTATAATTCCTACCTGTTGTCTATTCCATTTGCACAACAGCATGTGAAATTGATTGTCAATCAGTGTTGCTTCCTAAGTGGACAGTTTGATTTCACAGAAGTGTGATTGACTTAGAGTTACATTGTGTTGTTTAAGTGATCCCTTTATTTTTTTGAGCAGTGTATATATATAAATAAAGTCCAGTATGACCGTCACTCTGTATGTGAATGAGCAGTCCCCAGTTCCCTGACTAGTAACAGTATAAGTGCAGCAGAGTGTCCGGCACTCGGGATTAACAAACAGGAGACAAAGGCGAACAACCGTGTTCAACATTTTGGGGAGACCCGTTTATCAAGACAGTTTTCAAAACAAAAACACATACCTTAAATACCGCCCAGCACCATGCCATTGCTCCGTCCGGAGTCCCGTTGACGTCATTCTAGCACGACCACACCAGCATCCCAGGAGCTCCTGGGCGCGTGGTGACCACCCTATGTATCCTAGCAACAAAACAAACACATAAACAGTGCAGCGGATAGACCAATAAGCAAATGCGGTTACACTGTGGGTATCTAAATGCTATGAAATATACTGTGCAATGGCTGTACAAATATATCATTACATATTTGTGATTAGACAGTGTAACCGTCACTGCACAAATGGCTGCATGAAAGTAATGGACCATGTATACAATGACACATCAAGAAATAGAATAGAATGATGCTCTGTATAAAATACCAATAAATCAAAGGAATTAAACTACAGTAACGAAGCATCTATTATAAAAAGGAGGAAAAAGAAAGCATCTCATTTAATCCATGTGGTCGCACAATTCTCAACGTATGTATCCAGAAGGCCTCTTTTTGGAGAAGTTTGAGATCTCTGTCACCACGCCTCATGTTGGCAGGTACACAATCGATCATCTTAAATCTTAAAGTAGCCAATCCATGTTTGCATTGTAAAAAATGACGCGCAACGGGTTGATCCGCTTTTCCACTCTCTAAGGCTGCACGTATACTTGACTTGTGCATGGCCATTCTTTCTTTCAATTGCTGAGTGGTCTTTCTTATATATAGGAGACCACAAGGGCACCTGATGTAATAAACAATAAACCTGGAAGAACATGTGAGAATTTATTTGATTTTAAAGATTTTCCCTGTATGGGGATGTACAAACGTATCACCCTTCTCTAAAAAGCTACAGGTCGTGCAGCCGGTGCACATATAATTGCCTGGTTTGCGACTCAAAAAATGACTAGGGGTGCTTGTATTGAATGAGGAAATATCTTTATGTACCACAATATCTTTTATGCTGTGTCCTCTCATATAAGATGGTAAGATCGAATGTTCCTTTAATGTTGGTAGAGAGGGGTCCATGGTAATAACCGGCCAGACCTTTCTAGCATTCTTCATCACCTCCTTGCTGATTCCGGAGTGGTCCTGAGGCCAAACAATCTTTTTGGGCTTTGGATCATTATGTTGACCGATTTTTGGATTTAGAGTTTGGTCTCTAGTGAGAGACATGGCTTTTTTAATGGCAGACTGCAGGGCTTTGGAATGGTATCCTCGCAACAGGAATTTATGCGACATCTTTTCCATCTGCTTGCGGGTGTCTGCTTCATCACTGCATATCTATCCATCTAGATTCTATACCTGTGGTGCATTTTAGTTTTGCAGTTTGCTGACAGTGACCACCAGTATATATAGCAGTACGGTACGGAAGGCCACTGCTCTACCTACCTCTGTGTCGTCAAGTATACTATCCATCTAGATTCTATACCTGTGGTGCATTTTAGTTTTGCAGTTTGCTGACAGTAACCACCAGTATATATAGCAGTACGGTAAGGAAGGCCACTGCTCTACCTACCTCTGTGTCGTTAAGTATACTATCCATCTAGATTCTATACCTGTGGTGCATTTTAGTTTTGCAGTTTGCTGACAGTGACCACCAGTATATATAGCAGTACGGTATGGAAGGCCACTGCTCTACCTACCTCTGTGTCGTCAAGTAAACTATCCATCTAGATTCTATACCTGTGGTGCATTTTAGTTTTGCAGTTTGCTGACAGTGACCACCCGTATATATAGCAGTACGGTACGGAAGGCCACTGCTCTACCTACCTCTGTGTCGTCAAGTATACTATCCATCTAGATTCTATACCTGTGGTGCATTTCAGTTTTGCAGTTTGCTGACAGTGACCACCAGTATATCAAGCAGTACGGTACGAAAGGCCACTGCTCTACCTACCTCTGTGTCGTCAAGTATACTATCCATCTAGATTCTATACCTGTGGTGCATTTTGTTTTGCAGTTTGCTGACAGTGACCACCAGTATATATAGCAGTACGGTATGGAAGGCCACTACTCTACCTACCTCTGTGTCGTCAAGTATACTATCCATCTAGATTCTATACCTGTGGTGCATTTTAGTTTTTCAGTTTGCTGACAGTGACCACCAGTATATATAGCAGTACGGTACGGAAGGCCACTGCTCTACCTACCTCTGTGTCGTCAAGTATACTATCCATCCATACCTGTGGTGCATTTCAGTTGTGCGCAGTATATATAGTAGTAGGCCATTGCTATTGATACTGGCATATAATTCCACACATTAAAAAATGGAGAACAAAAATGTGGAGGTTAAAATAGGGAAAGATCAAGATCCACTTCCACCTCGTGCTGAAGCTGCTGCCACTAGTCATGGCCGAGACGATGAAATGCCATCAACGTCGTCTGCCAAGGCCGATGCACAATGTCATAGCAGAGAGCATATAAAATCCAAAAAAAACAAAAGTTCAGTAAAATGACCCAAAAATCAAAATTGAAAGCGTCTGATGAGAAGCGTAAAGTTGCCAATATGCCATTTACGACACGGAGTGGCAAGGAACGGCTGAGACCCTGGCCTATGTTCATGGCTAGTGGTTCAGCTTCACATGAGGATGGAAGCACTCATCCTCTCGCTAGAAAACTGCAGTGCCACTCCTAGATGGGCCAGGTGTTTTTGTCGGCAACTTGGGTCGCTTAGCTTAGTCACACAGCTACCTCATTGCGCCTCTTTTTTTCTTTGCATCATGTGCTGTTTGGGGACTATTTTTTTGAAGTGCCATCCTGTCTGATACTGCAGTGCCACTCCAAGATGGGCCAGGTGTTTGAGTCGGCCACTTGGGTCGCTTAGCTTAGTCACACAGCTACCTCATTGCGCCTCTTTTTTTCTTTTCATCATGTGCTGTTTGGGGACTATTTTTTTGAAGTGCCATCTTGTCTGACACTGCAGTGCCACTCCTAGATGGGCCAGGTGTTTGTGTCGGCCACTTGTGTCGCTTAGCTTAGTCACACAGCTACCTCATTGCGCCTCTTATTTTCTCTGCATCATGTGCTGTTTGGGGACTATTTGTTTGAAGTGCCATCCTGTCTGACACTGCAGTGCCACTCCTAGATGGGCCAGGTGTTTGTGTCGGCCACTTGTGTCGCTTAGCTTAGTCACACAGCGACCTTGGTGCGCCTCTTTTTTTCTTTGCATCATGTGCTGTTTGGGGACAATTTTTTTGAAGTGCCATCCTGCCTGACACTGAAGTGCCACTCCTAGATGGGCCAGGTGTTTGTGTCGGCCACTTGTGTCGCTTAGCTTAGCCATCCAGCGACCTCGGTGCAAATTTTAGGACTAAAAATAATATTGTGAGGTGTGAGGTGAAAATGAGTGTAAATTATGGTTATTGAGGTTACTAATACTATGGGATCAAAATGACCCCCAAATTCTATGATTTAAGCTGTTTTTGAGGGTTTTTTGTAAAAAAACACCCGAATCCAAAACACACCCGAATCCGACAAAATATTTTCATAGATGTTTTGGCAAAACGCGTCCGAATCCAAAACACGGCCGCGGAACCGAATTCAAAACCAAAACACAAAACCCGAAAAATTTCCGGTGCACATCTCTAAATTTGCAAGGTGCATGCACAAATGTACCATTGCGATTGCATTTGCATTGAGGATTCAGTAACAAAGTGATTTACAGGAAGTGACCTTTTGGGGGTGGTAACATAGTGTTAGCGGGGAGTGGTTGTAAAAATGCAGGCGTATAATGGCAGTTTATGGGGCATTATGTGATGTCAGCTGCGAGCTCCTGCATACAAAAAATGGCTACTGTGTGCCGTCTGATGCATCTAGTCTGCGTAGCCATAGAACTACTCGAGCAGTCGATGTTTAACCTTCTTGCGTATAGGCTGTGTCTGTGTACGCAAATTGTGAGTGTGTTGCGTTCACTCCGGTGAGCACCAATTTTTATTACTGGGTGGTAGCTTCACTTGCTAACATTATCAACTGCATAGCATAGAAAATCACAATTGCATTACCATACAACTCTGAATTAGGCCCTTACTTTGTATCTGTTTTTCTAATGAGGATACATAGCCAGCATCTGCAGCTGAGCCTGCAGGGTTCCTTTCACTTATCATAGCCAGGAACTGTCTGCTCCATGACTCGCAGGAAACCCAGCTTTCTGACTGCATTAACTTCAAAGCACATACAGTATACACACATAAATGTTTTCATTGTCATTCAATACAGTGTCATGAAATACACAGTGAGCATCTGCCAGCAATGCATATTTTTCTAAGATTAGCTTTAATGACTAATCCAATTGCTCATACCTCCCAACATCAGGAGATGGGGAAGCAGGACTCCCTTGAGCAGCAAAACCGTGCCGAGGCCAAAAGGGTGTATGGCCTATTGAAAAGGGGGCATGGCTTTGCTAAAGTGCAACGATTGAGAGCCACACCCCCATTTTCCATCACTATGGGGGCATGGCCAGCGCTCTATGAGTTGCTAGCATGCCCCCAGACCCTCTGTCTCCTGTGAACAGACTCTCTGCGGATGCACACAGCTTCTATTCACCGCTGATCTGCTAGGCAGAGCAATGACTGACAGGAGCTTCCCAACTCCCTCCCACCGTGAACTGTGGCCCCAGGGTGGGACTGTCCCCCCTCCGGCTCCTACAACAGTCCTGGGCTCAGGTAAAGAGTATGCATACCCCCCTCACTTTGCGTTATCTTGGCTGTTTCTGCAACTACACAGAGGTTTAATCACGCCTAGGCGATAGCTTAGGTTGCTGAGTTTAATCACGGACAGGTGCGTTGAGCCACGATTACATACTCAGCATGCAATACTTATCTCCAGCACTGGGTGGCTAATGCTCCACTAATACAGTACTTTAGATCAAGTAGTGGCGGATTGATCTACAGTACAAGCTCTGGCAAATGTTCAGTGATGACTGTAATGTTAATATACAGTTCTGTACTACATACTGTTCACACAGATGGTGACCAATGGTCAGACAGAGAGAGTAAAAAAAAAATAGTTTATACAGACGCAAACGAACGTGTTAAAACACTTGTCAATTGCCGTGTTACTGAATTTGAGCGTCCAAGTCCCGTAGACAAAGCAATAGAGTAATGTAGTTCATTGACTTTAAAGTATGTACGGTGCACTAAATACCGTGTTTTGAGATATGAGCGTCCAAGTCCCCTAACGGCATAAACAAACATCAATGGGAAAGAATCACTGCTTGCAGTACTTTTACACATGAACCTGTGTATCTTCCATGAAGCGATGTGGGCAAGCGGTGAAGGCTTCCGCCTCCCACGCTTAGAGTCCCGGGTTTGATCCCCAAAGTGCCAATGTATTTTTTTTCTTGACATTCACTTTATAAATGTTTTTGTCTTTGTATTCCATTGTAATACATTCAATGGAAGGGTGCACACAGGTTTCACATAAATCAGGGTAAATCTGCAGGTGCGACTCATTCCGCTATCTAAAATACACAGTGGCAATGAGGACCCGTAGACATACCAATTAATATAAATTAGTGTATTCTGACGCAACTAACTGTTCAAGTAACACAGTACTGTAGATCGTAGTGTTAGAGAATATGTGTTGTACTTTATGAGAAGGGATCAAAGCGACTGCAGTTCTCTATCTGATTTTCATATACCGTATAGTATTGTGCTGTACAGTGCATCCGGAAAGTATTCACTGTTTTATTCTGCTTGAAACTGGACTAATCATCTGTATTTCTTCTCATCTTTCAGGTATGTGAAATCATTGCTATTGCACTACAAGGCTCAGATTAACACACATGCTGCTTGCAATCTACATCATCTGTTTGAATGTATGTGAAATCATTGCTATTGCACTACAAGGCTCAGATTAACACACATGTTGCTTGCAATATACATCATCTGTTTGAGTGTATGTGAAATCATTGCTATTGCACTACAAGGCTCAGATTAACACACATGCTGCTTGCAATCTACATCATCTGTTTGAATGTATGTGATATAATGTGTTTCTTGTCATTACCTATGGATATGATGGGATTTATTGTGGATTAGTTCAGAATAGCTTTTGCCTGTTTACTCTCCGTGAAAAAAGTTTTTTTGAGATTTTGGAAAATGTATAAAAAAAAAACCTAAGAAATCACATGTACATAAGTATTCACAGCCTTTGCAATGAAGCTCAAAATTGAGCTCAGGTGCATCCTGTTTCTTCTGATCATCCTTGAGATGTTCCTACAGCTTAATTGGAGTCCACCTGTGGTAAATTCAGTTGATTGGACATAATTTGGAAAGGCACACACCTGTCTATATAAGGACCCAAACTTGACAGTGCATGTCTGAGCACAAACCAAACATGAAGTCCATGGAATTGTCTGTAGACCTCCGAGACAGGATTGTCTCGATGCACAAATATGGGGAAGGGTACAGAAAATGATCTGCTGCTTTGAAGGTCCCAATGAGCACAGTGGCCTCCATCATCAGTAAATGGAAGAAGTTTGGAACCACCAGGACTCTTCCTAGAGATGGCCGGCCATCTATACTGAGCGATCGGGGGAGAAGGGCCCTAGTAAGGGAGGTGACCAAGAAACTGATGGTCACTCTGTCAGAGCTACAGCATTCCTCTGTGGAGAGAGGAGAATCTTCCAGAAAACAACCATCTCTGCAGCAATTCACCAATCAGGCCTTTATGGTATAGTTGCCAGATGGAAGTCACTCCTTTGTAAAAAGCACATGGCAGCCCACCTGGAGACTGCTAAAATGCACCTGAAGGACTCCCAGACCATGAGAAACAAAATTCTCTGGTCTGATGAGACAAAGATTGAACTCTTTGGTGTAAATGCCAGGCATCATGTTTGGAGGAAACCAGGCACCGCTCATCACCAAGCCAATACTATTCCTACAGTGAAGCATGGTGGTGGCAGCATCATACTGTGGGGATGTTATTTAGCAGCAGGAACTGGGAGACTAGTCAGGATAGAGGGGAAGATGAATGCAGCAATGTACAGAGACATCCTGGATGAGAACCTGCTCCAGAGCACTCTTGACCTCAGACTGGGGTGATGGTTCATCTTTCAGCAGGACAACGACCTTAAGCACACAGCCAAGATATCAAAGGAGTGGCTTCAACACAACTCTGTGAATGTCCTTGAGTGGTCCAGCCAGAGCCCAGACTTGAATCCAATTGAACATCTCTGGAGAGATCTGAAAATGGCTGTACACCGACACTTCCCATCCAACCTGATGGAGCTTGAGAGGTGCTACAAAGAGGAATGGGTGAAACTGCCCAAAGATAGGTGTGCCAAGCTTGTGACATCATATTCAAAAAGACTTGAGGCTGTAATTGCTGCCAATGGTGCATCAACAAAGTATTAAGCAAAGGATGTGAATACTTATGTTCATGTGATTTCTTAGTTTTTTTATTTTTAATAAATTTACGGGGAAAAAAAACTTTTTCATATTTTCATTATGGTGTACTGTGTGTCGAATTTTGAGGGAAAAAATGAATTTATTCCATTTTGGAATAAGGCTGTAACATAACAAAATGTGGAAAAAGTGAAGTGCTGTGAATACTATCCGGATGCACTGTACATTTATTGTAACCTGATCTCCCTCCCTGTCTACGGTATTAAATGTGCAGGCTCCCTGGGGGGGAAGGGGGAAGTGGGATGGGGGTAGGGGGAGGTGGTGGCTTAATACCGTGTTCTGCAATATGAGCATCCAAGTCAACGACATAAAGCACAGGGGGAAGGGGGAGGGGGGAGGGGGGGAATAACCAGCGGAGTTCAGAGACGCTGTCAAAAATATTAATTGTCTGTCTGGACCCAAAAAAAGAAACCAATTAATCAATAAAGAAAAAGAATGTATTAAAGCAATGGTCCATTGACGTTCAGTTTATGTGAGCTATAAAATTCAATTCAATTACATTGGGCTTAAAGCTTAATATCTCCGGTTCCCACAAGGCTAATGTCAAGCGTTGGAACCCATGGTGGGTCTGAATTAACGGGCCCATTATAGTCTATGGGAAAATGGGTTCAATTTGCTTCCTGATATCTCTGGTTCTGGGTGCCCCAGAGTCTTAGGATCAGTACCATACGGAAATGGAGACTCTTGGCTTTTGGGGCAGACTAACCACTAGTTTATGTGACACCGCAAAGGGAAACGGCAAGCAACCGTGTGTCAGGTTCCCTCCAGTTGTGCGCCCAGCTTGCATGGGATGCAGGGTTTCTGGCAAGATAGGAAATACTGTACAGAAATGCTAAGCATGGTAAATTGGCATCCGGGAACTTAGGGAGGAGCTTTTAGCTCCCCATTATACTTATAAAGATAACACTTGCCGCTGTAGCCATTACAGCAGAGTACGTTACAAGCTGTTCTTGCTATTTAGTACTCAAATAGAAAATACTGTACAGAGATACTAAGGATGGCGATTTGACATCCAGGAACTTAGACAGGACCTTTTATCTCTCCCCATTATACTTAGAAATATAACACTTGCCGCTGTACGTTACAAGCTGTTCATGCTATTTAGTACTCAAATACAAAATACTGTACAGAGATGCTAAGCACAGTGATTTGGCATCCAGGAACTAAGGGAGGAGCTTTTATCTCTCTATATTATACTTAATACTACGGGATTTGGACGCTCACATATTCCTAACATCAATAGACCATACTGTACCTGTAACATGTTCGTTTGCATCTGTATATGCTGTACTATTTGTGTCTGTACTGTATATACTGTTATACTGTATGACATACTGTAGCATATTGTAGCGTAATGAGACAGACCATTAAAGTAGTTCTTATGCTGTAGTTCAGTATTGTATTTTAATGGAGACCACACGAATGCGCATTGGTGATTTTAAAAAGCGACATCTGGTGGATGATCGCAGGTATTACACTCAAAGGTAATGCCAAATGCTCTGTGCACCTCCTACCGACAAGGCGCACCTCCTTGCGCTCAGGCACGCCGCGTATGCCTGATAATGACTAACGCCTCAGCCAGCCAAGATAACGGAGGGCCCATCTGTAAAGGCAAGAGATGAAAATGTGACCCTCCAGGATTAGGGGCACTGAATTTTAAGATACATTAGTTTCATAGTAGATTTTCTCCTGCTCATACCCTATTACATTTAGCCCCAGATGTTAAACTACATATTACAGATTTATTATGAATGCTACCTTCCCTCTATCAACATCTCTATAGATCTTTTAGCTGTATTTTATATTTGTATGGATTTAATTTGTATATTCATATTTATACTAAGGATATTGCATATTCATTAGTTTCTGGGAATATTTATTCATTCTTTACCATAATCACGTTGACAGGATTATTTTTTTGCAATTTAAAGTGTTATTATGAACCATACAGGAATTAACCCCTTAAAAATATAAAATATGTTAGAAATGTAACTTATATAGTATAATTCTTGATCTTTTACATGTGAGTTATCATCCCATGTGATGCCTGCCCACGACCTATCTAGATGATCAGCTCTCTGTCTTTCGATTCTGGCAGCGTCATAGGGCAGGCATGTGTGCTGTGGCCAATCAGATTTTCTTACTTGCGGACATAAACAGACTGTATTTTTATTAGAGATGAGCGGGTTTGGTTCCCTGAGAACCGAACCCTACCGGACTTCACTACCCGAGCCCGGATCAGAGCCCAAACCAGAATGAGGCAAAATGTCATCATTCCGCTGTCGGATTCTCGTGGGTTTTGGATTCCATATAAGGAGCCGCACGTCGCTGCCATTTTCACTCCGGAATTGGAGAGTGTAGCGAGAGGACGTGTCTCCATCCTCAGTGTCTGTGCGGGATGAAAAGTGGGGTGGCGATTCCAGTGCTGTCTTGTGCTGCTCAGTCCAGTGTAGTGTCTTATGCTGCATCAGTCCAGTCACAGTGGTGGTGTCCTCTGCTGCTATATGTACAGTGTAGCTGTGTAAGTCCAGTGCAGAGGTGCTGTGTTGTCCTGAATCAGTACAGTGGTAGTGTCTTGTGCTGCATCAGTCCAGTCACAGTGGTGGTGTCCTCTGCTGCCATATGTCTTGTGCTGCTGTATAAGTCCAGTCCATTGCAGTGGTGTTATGTTGTCCTGCATCAGTGTTTGGATGAGGTTTCACACAGCAGCTGTAGGGACACAGGTTGAAGACACATGTTGTACGTTTCTAAACCTGAAATGATTGGGTTAACTAAAATTAGTCTTACTTGGCTCCAGATCCAGCCGCTCATCCACATCTACTAATTCTGGGGCCATAGTGGCCCACTCGCCCTCCTCCTCATTTTCAGACCCCAAAGAGGGGGTGAGATTGGATGGGGGAAGGGGCTTGAAAGGGGGTGGGAGGTTGGATGGGGAAAGGGGCTTGAAAGGGGGTGGGAGGTTAGATGGGGGAAGGGGCTTGAAAGGGGTTTGGAGGCTGGATGGTGGAATGGGCTTGAAAGGGGGTTGGAGCTTGGATAGGGGAAGGGGCTTGAAAGGGGGTTGGAACTTGGATGGGGGAAGGAGGATCTGATTGTGAGGGTGTTGAAATGTGAAGGGTGATTTGATTTAGATTGGGGGAGGGTGGTTGAGATGAGGAGGCAGATTGTTGGGGTGAGGGTGGTTGAGAGAGGTAGGAGGAGGCAGCAGATTGATGGTGGGAGGGTGGTTGAGAGGGGGAGGAGGATGATGATGAGGAGGCAGATTGATGGGGTGAGGGTGGTTGAGAGGGAGAAGAGGAGACAGATTGATGGGGTGTGGGTGGTTGAGAGGGAGAAGCGGAGACAGATTGATGGGGTGCGGGTGGTTGAGAAGGGGAGGAGGAGGAGGCAGCAGAGTGTTGGGGGAGGGTGTTTGAGAGGGGGAGGAGGAGGCAGATTGATGGGGGGAGGGTGGTTGAGAAGGAAAAGATGATTGATGGGGGAGGGTGGTTGAGAGGGGGAGGGAGCTGGGTTTTGGGGTTCCGCCTGCAGTGTGCTGCCTTTGTGCTCTGCCTAAGGAGAGTGAAACACAGATTTCCATATCTTTTTTTTTAATTATAAAGAAACAAAAATTTTACAGTAAATTTTTACGTATTTTACTCAATCGTAATCAATCAATCAATCAATCAATCAATCAGTCGACTAAAATTTTAAACATAAGCATGACCTAATTTATTTTTCTGGTTGATATACATTCATAACCTGTTCTTATGTGATCTACACTTTTTTTAACAATAAAAAAAATGTTAAATGTTATATTAAAAATGGCTCATACATACAGGGTTCTACTGGCCCACAGGGGTACATGGGAGTTCCTCGGTGGCCCACTCTGGCTGGTCCCCCCACCTCCATCTTTAGGGATCATGTTCCAAGCTGTGCACTTGAATTATACATAATACATATGCAGGATTATGGTCATTTTTCAGCAGTGCATTGTTATTATCATCCTTGCACTCGCAATGTTTAATGTATTTATTTATCAAGGTGCCCAGTCCATGCACTATTAAAATTTTGAGCAAACCAATGTGGTGTTTTGCTACACACTCTCTGGAGACTGGCCACACCCCTACACATGGGTCCCTACCACTGCATTCCCCTGTTTGGCCTTGTCGAAGTCAAAAAATATTGCAATACACACAGCACGTACAAACTACACACAGATGGCCTCCGTGCGCGTACTTATTCTGCTGTGCGTGCACATATTCGCAATTTGCGTATGGTCGCTCCTGCGGTTCTGCGTATTAGCGCGTGGTATGAGTATTTACGGTAGTGTTTGTAGTTGCATTGAAAAAGCCATAAAAACACATTACATATTTAATCCAAATAGTGCACAATGTACACATAGTCTCCCTGCATCACACCAGCAAGTTACAATAGTTTAAATGGTATCAGAACAAAGGGATTCACCTTTACAGGATAGGAGGGGACAGAACAAGGTTATAAGGTGGTGTTTGGTATCCAGCTGTAGGGTATTTTAAGGGCAATATTCCGGTGTTGGTTTGCAGAAGATCGCACGCTCCTGCAAATAGTTATGCGCAGGAGCAGAAAATAAATATTAACTGTGTTTACTGTACATTTGGTATGCGGCGGGAACCCAGAGGAGACCACCTACAAGTGCATCTGGAACAGACATCGCCCACCTATTCAAACCAACCTATGACCTCTCCTGTACTGTAAATGATCATCCCTGTGTCTAATGGACAAAGAGATTACAGTATCCATTGTTTTAGGTTTTGGAATATTGTATAAAAGAGCCAGCTGCATGCCCGGCCACACAGAGACTCTGAAGGTCATCTACCTTGATGACTGAGGACCAGACAGGGTAGCGCAGGCGAAACCAAACACTGATATACCATTGATTGTAGCCATTCTTCTATTGTATTGTATTGTCTATATTGTAACCCCCTGCAAGTAAAGAACCGTTGATGGGTTAGACCCCAACCTAGTTTTGAATTACAATTGGTGTTGTGTCCCATTTCCTTGCTAAGGTTTAAAGCGGGCTGCTGCATTGTGCTAACAGTGTATAGGCCTGTGTACGCAAACTGTGTAGTCACTACACCCTTTCGGCGTACGTACTCAGAGTGCGTACACTGTACGATCTTGTATATGCAAGGTTTGTGAACAATATAAGGGAGAAAGGTTAATTACAGCGGCCGCAGCGGCTCAATATTAAAGTGTATCAAGTGTGTTTAAAGTATAAGCTTTTTAGTCCTGTATGTAAACCGGCATTTACAGCCTTCATGGGCCAGTCCCACACTGCCTATATACATACACTACAGTCCTTTTATTTGTAATAAATCTTTTTCATGCTAATATTGCTAAACATGTAAATGCTAAAAAACACACACATAACTGTGGCAGAGGTCAGATCACCACTGCTTTAGCTGGACGATGGTCCTCCTTGTGCGCGCCCTCACCCGCAGTTTTCTGTGGACCTCCACGTAGGCAGCAGGCTTTGTGGCGTTGGACACATATGGGCCCGTGCGGCCTACGCGGCGGTCCATTACTGCATTGAGGAGCCGCAGCTCCCTCATGATGAATGCGGCAGCTCGCATGTTGCCAATGGTGTATTAATCGCAGATGCTAATATTTATACTGTATGCTTACTGTTGATTGGGCGACACCTATGATGGTGTCATATCTATTGATAAACTTTATTGATATGCAATTTTTTGGACAGTGTGGTACTAGTGGCCCATTTGTGGATGCATGTGCGACTGGACGCTACTGTCAGTGCTAAAAATCTCACTGTACTAAAAAAAAAGTGACAGTGAGATAGGTAGTTATGGAGTAATTAACATCAACTTCCATGACCGGATGCTCCGGGAGGTCCATGAGCTGTCCTCCAGGGTCAGTGACCTGACCTCTAGTGTGCGACAAGCCATGTGCGACATCACCTCCTCTGTCCAGGACCTTAACACCACTATTGGGCAAGGCATACAGACCATCACTGCCCTCCTTGGCCACAGTCTCAGGGAGGCAACAACACCTGGCTCATCATCTACCCCTACCCAGGAACAAGATCTCACTTGGCAGGGCCCTCGAAGATCAATGCGCAAACCGTCCACAGAGCAACAACCTCTTCAGGCGGGGACTAAAAGGGAAAAAAAAAATCTCTCCAGATGCAGACATATTTACCAGCGTCCATGTTCTTTATGTTCTAAAATGCTTTCTTAGTGATTTGTGGGACCAGAATGTCAAACTCCCTCCTGCTGAATGGGGTTTGTAGTCTTCTCTTTTATTTCAGTGACTGTGTTGCATTAGCCTGTGAACTTGGCCCACCTTCCTCTTCAGATTGTGGTATTGATAGTTGGGTTTGTGTATTGTGACCAGAATCTCCCTCAATTTGCCCCACATCTTCCTCAGCCAGGGTAATGAGACCAGTCTCTTGTTGTGTTTGTTGGACAGTAGATGGGGGGACTTCACTACTGGGTACTGGCATCCTCTTTTCTGCACAGGCAGGTGTTTTTGCTGTGCCATGTTGGCCCTCATTCCAAGTTGATCGCTTGCTAGCTACTTTTATCAGCCGTGCAAATGCATAGTCGCCGCCCACGGGGGAGTGTATTTTCGCTTTGCAAGTGTGTGAATGCCTTTGCAGCTGAGCTCTGCAAAAACATTTTGTGCAATTTCTGAGTAGGTCTTGACTTACTCAGCCCTTGCAATAACTTCAGTCTTTTTGGTGCCGGAATTGATGTCAGACACCCACCCTGCAAACTCTTGGACACGCCTGCGTTTTTCCAAACACTCCCAGAAAACGGTCAGTTGCCACCCTTAAATGCCCCTTCTTCCTGTCAATCTTATTGCGATCGGCTGTGCGAATGGATTCTTTGTTAAATCCATTGCTCAGCAACGATCCGCTTTGTACCCGTATGACGCGTATGCGCATTGCGGTGCATACACATGTGCAGTAGAGACCACAACGCTGCGCTGCAAAAAACGTCAGCGAGCGATCAACTAGGAATGACCCCCGTTATGTACTATTTTTTACCTTATACTTTGTGTTTTTGTGAACATAATGTAATCTTGCTTAGTTTAGATTAAAAATTATACTCCCTTACACTTTGGTATTAAATGGTGTTTTTCTTATTGTGGACCATGGTAATGTATTTGATTGATGCAAAATAAACACATGCTATTTTGTATGTTTGTGTGGATATACAAAACATACTGGGAGGCAAATTTGGTCAGATGGCGGTTTCAATGAAGATGGGATGTTGCCTATAGAAACAACCAATATTATACTTCACATGTGTCTTGCTCATTCTGCAATATAAGATCAGGAATATGTTTGGTTGCAATGGGCAACCTGCCATCTTAAATCGAAATCACACCTGGCCTAATAGGAATGTATTACGTAAAGCATGAGTTAATAACATTATAGGTTAGGGTGCTACTGTATATGAAACACACTACAAATGTAGTAATCCGTGAAACATGGCAAATATGTGGGATATATAAATCCAGTATGTGCTTTTTGGATGGACAATGCCGCTTGATAGACAGCTCAAAACAATTTGTCAGCTGTAAGGAATGAGTACACAGAAATAGTCAAAGCATTGTTGAATTAAAAACATACAAAATGTGTACGTTTGCTTAGCAAACAAAACATGTTGTATATGTGCAATACACATAAAATTGATAAAAATAAATATTTCTGTCGGTTGTGAGTTGAACATATGTAGGGGTGGTAAAAATAGCATTTGCAGGGAGTATTAAAGTACATACCATGAGCTAGAGTTGCAATGGCCTGTTCATGCGTTTGCATTGCAAACAGCTGTGCTCTAATGCCAATAATTAGCTGGGCGTGCCCTGTCTGGGACCTGTGCCGAGCTTTTGCTAGCTGTGCACAGCTCTAGACCTACTCAGCAGCTGTGAACGCCAAGTGTGTATCTACAGAGATCAGCTTTGCAGCGGTGCAAAAACCACGCCTGCAGCCCTTAGCATACTCCCCCCACAAGATGCACACCTTCACGCCCCTTTTCGCTAGCCTACAAAGCCATGCCCCCATACCACCTTCAACACACCTATTTGTCGTTGCGTGGCTGTGAACACAAAATCCATATGTATTGCTGCACATTCAGCGTACGGCGGCTCCTGCACATGCGCATTCGGTGCTTTGCGTGTGCGCATTTGGCTAAAACCCGCAGCTTGCAATGCAAAGATTTGCTGTGATCAACTCTGAATTACCCCCTAAGATGGTATAACAAATCCCCAAGGAGAGTCCAAGTGTGTCGGCGGTTGCGATGCCTGACCTTCCCAAAACTGGACAGGAAGAGGTGGCTCCTTACACCATTTGCACGCCCTCTGCAAGTGCTGGAAGGAGCACCCACAGTCCAGTTCCTGATAGTCAAATTGAAGATGTCACTGTTGAAGTACACCAGGATGAGGATATGGGTGTTGCTGATGCTGAGGAGGAAGTTGACGATGAGGATTCTGATGATGATGTTGTTTGTTTAAATCAGGCACCGGGGGAGACACATGTTGTATGTGGGATGAATAAGCTCATTGTGACGCCTGGGCAAAATACTAAAAAAGACACCTCTTTGGTGTGGAATTATTTTTCCACAAATCCGGACAACAGGTGTCAACCTGTGTGTTGCCTGTGTCAATCCATAATAAGTAGTGGTAAGGACGTTAACCACCTAGGAACATCCTCCCTTATATGTCACATGCTGCGCATTCATCAGCAGTCATTTTCAAGTTCAGAACTTTGGGTAAGAGAGCGTAAGCAGTCCACTGACACCTAAATCCCTTCTTACTCTTGTACCCAAGCTCCTGCAAGCCACACCACCAACTCCCTCAATGTCAACTTCCTCCTCAGTCAGAAATGTCAGTAGTCCTGCAGGCCATGTAACTGGCAAGACTGAGGAGCCCTACCCTAACCGGGATTCCTCCGGAGGATCCTTGAGTGGTATGTCTACTGCTACTGTTGCTGCAGCTGCTGTTGCCGCTGCCGTTGTTGCTGCTGGGAGTCGATCATCATCCCAGAGGGGAAGTTGGATGACCACTTGTACTTCTTCAAGTAAGCGATTGACTGTCCAACAGTCCTTTGCGAGGAAGATGAAATATTACAGCTAGAGATGAGCGGGTTCGGTTTCTCTGAATCCGAACCCGCCAGAACTTCATGTTTTTTTTCACGGGTCCGAGCGACTCGGATCTTCCCGCCTTGCTCGGTTAACCCGAGCGCGCCCGAACGTCATCATGACGCTGTCGGATTCTCGCGAGGCTCGGATTCTATCGCGAGACTCGGATTCTATATAAGGAGCCGCGCGTCGCCGCCATTTTCACACGTGCATTGAGATTGATAGGGAGAGGACGTGGCTGGCGTCCTCTCCGTTTAGAATAGATTAGAGAGACACTTGATTTACTAATTTTGGGGAGCATTAGGAGTACTCAGTACAGTGCAGAGTTTTGCTGATAGTGACCAGTGACCACCACTTTTATTTATAATCCGTTCTCTGCCTGAAAAAAGCGATACACAGCACACAGTGACTCAGTCACATACCATATCTGTGTGCACTGCTCAGGCTCAGGCCAGTGTGCTGCATCATCTATTATCTATATATAATATTATATATATCTGTCTGACTGCTCAGCTCACACAGCTTATAATTGTGGGGGAGACTGGGGAGCACTACTGCAGTGCCAGTTATAGGTTATAGCAGGAGCCAGGAGTACATAATATATTATATAGTGAGTGACCACCAGACACACAGTGCAGTTTATTTAATATATCCGTTCTCTGCCTGAAAAAAGCGATACACACAGTGACTCAGTCAGTCACATACCATATCTGTGTGCACTGCTCAGGCTCAGGCCAGTGTGCTGCATCATCTATATATATTATATATCTGTCTGACTGCTCAGCTCACACAGCTTATAATTGTGGGGGAGACTGGGGAGCACTACTGCAGTGCCAGTTATAGGTTATAGCAGGAGCCAGGAGTACATAATATTATATTAAAATTAAACAGTGCACACTTTTGCTGCAGGAGTGCCACTGCCAGTGTGACTAGTGACCAGTGACCTGACCACCAGTATATATAATATTAGTAGTATACTATCTCTTTATCAACCAGTCTATATTAGCAGCAGACACAGTACAGTGCGGTAGTTCATGGCTGTGGCTACCTCTGTGTCGGCACTCGGCAGCCCGTCCATAATTGTATATACCACCTAACCGTGGTTTTTTTTTCTTTCTTTATACATACATACTAGTTACGAGTATACTATCTCTTTATCAACCAGTCTATATATTAGCAGCAGACACAGTACAGTGCGGTAGTTCACGGCTGTGGCTACCTCTGTGTCGGCACTCGGCAGCCCGTCCATAATTGTATATACCACCTAACCGTGGTTTTTTTTTCTTTCTTTATACATACATACTAGTTACGAGTATACTATCTCTTTATCAACCAGTCTATATATTAGCAGCAGACACAGTACAGTGCGGTAGTTCACGGCTGTGGCTACCTCTGTGTCGGCACTCGGCAGCCCGTCCATAATTGTATATACCACCTAACCGTGGTTTTTTTTTCTTTCTTTATACATACATACTAGTTACGAGTATACTATCTCTTTATCAACCAGTCTATATATTAGCAGCAGACACAGTACAGTGCGGTAGTTCACGGCTGTGGCTACCTCTGTGTCGGCACTCGGCAGCCCGTCCATAATTGTATATACCACCTAACCGTGGTTTTTTTTTTTCTTTCTTTATACATACATACTAGTTACAAGTATACTATCTCTTTATCAACCAGTCTATATATTAGCAGCAGACACAGTACAGTGCGGTAGTTCACGGCTGTGGCTACCTCTGTGTCGGCACTCGGCAGCCCGTCCATAATTGTATATACCACCTAACCGTGGTTTTTTTTTCTTTCTTTATACATACATACTAGTTACGAGTATACTATCTCTTTATCAACCAGTCTATATATTAGCAGCAGACACAGTACAGTGCGGTAGTTCACGGCTGTGGCTACCTCTGTGTCGGCACTCGGCAGCCCGTCCATAATTGTATATACCACCTAACCGTGGTTTTTTTTTCTTTCTTTATACATACATACTAGTTACGAGTATACTATCTCTTTATCAACCAGTCTATATATTAGCAGCAGACACAGTACAGTGCGGTAGTTCACGGCTGTGGCTACCTCTGTGTCGGCACTCGGCAGCCCGTCCATAATTGTATACTAGTATCCAATCCATCCATCTCCATTGTTTACCTGAGGTGCCTTTTAGTTGTGCCTATTAAAATATGGAGAACAAAAATGTTGAGGTTCCAAAATTAGGGAAAGATCAAGATCCACTTCCACCTCGTGCTGAAGCTGCTGCCACTAGTCATGGCCGAGACGATGAAATGCCAGCAACGTCGTCTGCCAAGGCCGATGCCCAATGTCATAGTACAGAGCATGTCAAATCCAAAACACCAAATATCAGTAAAAAAAGGACTCCAAAACCTAAAATAAAATTGTCGGAGGAGAAGCGTAAACTTGCCAATATGCCATTTACCACACGGAGTGGCAAGGAACGGCTGAGGCCCTGGCCTATGTTCATGGCTAGTGGTTCAGCTTCACATGAGGATGGAAGCACTCAGCCTCTCGCTAGAAAAATGAAAAGACTCAAGCTGGCAAAAGCAGCACAGCAAAGAACTGTGCATTCTTCGAAATCCCAAATCCACAAGGAGAGTCCAATTGTGTCGGTTGCGATGCCTGACCTTCCCAACACTGGACGTGAAGAGCATGCGCCTTCCACCATTTGCACGCCCCCTGCAAGTGCTGGAAGGAGCACCCGCAGTCCAGTTCCTGATAGTCAGATTGAAGATGTCAGTGTTGAAGTACACCAGGATGAGGAGGATATGGGTGTTGCTGGCGCTGGGGAGGAAATTGACCAGGAGGATTCTGATGGTGAGGTGGTTTGTTTAAGTCAGGCACCCGGGGAGACACCTGTTGTCCGTGGGAGGAATATGGCCGTTGACATGCCAGGTGAAAATACCAAAAAAATCAGCTCTTCGGTGTGGAGGTATTTCACCAGAAATGCGGACAACAGGTGTCAAGCCGTGTGTTCCCTTTGTCAAGCTGTAATAAGTAGGGGTAAGGACGTTAACCACCTCGGAACATCCTCCCTTATACGTCACCTGCAGCGCATTCATAATAAGTCAGTGACAAGTTCAAAAACTTTGGGTGACAGCGGAAGCAGTCCACTGACCAGTAAATCCCTTCCTCTTGTAACCAAGCTCACGCAAACCACCCCACCAACTCCCTCAGTGTCAATTTCCTCCTTCCCCAGGAATGCCAATAGTCCTGCAGGCCATGTCACTGGCAATTCTGACGAGTCCTCTCCTGCCTGGGATTCCTCCGATGCATCCTTGCGTGTAACGCCTACTGCTGCTGGCGCTGCTGTTGTTGCCGCTGGGAGTCGATGGTCATCCCAGAGGGGAAGTCGTAAGCCCACTTGTACTACTTCCAGTAAGCAATTGACTGTTCAACAGTCCTTTGCGAGGAAGATGAAATATCACAGCAGTCATCCTACTGCAAAGCGGATAACTGAGTCCTTGACAACTATGTTGGTGTTAGACGTGCGTCCGGTATCCGCCGTTAGTTCACAGGGAACTAGACAATTTATTGAGGCAGTGTGCCCCCGTTACCAAATACCATCTAGGTTCCACTTCTCTAGGCAGGCGATACCGAGAATGTACACGGACGTCAGAAAAAGACTCACCAGTCTCCTAAAAAATGCAGTTGTACCCAATGTCCACTTAACCACGGACATGTGGACAAGTGGAGCAGGGCAGGGTCAGGACTATATGACTGTGACAGCCCACTGGGTAGATGTATGGACTCCCGCCGCAAGAACAGCAGCGGCGGCACCAGTAGCAGCATCTCGCAAACGCCAACTCTTTCCTAGGCAGGCTACGCTTTGTATCACCGCTTTCCAGAATACGCACACAGCTGAAAACCTCTTACGGCAACTGAGGAAGATCATCGCGGAATGGCTTACCCCAATTGGACTCTCCTGTGGATTTGTGGCATCGGACAACGCCAGCAATATTGTGTGTGCATTAAATATGGGCAAATTCCAGCACGTCCCATGTTTTGCACATACCTTGAATTTGGTGGTGCAGAATTTTTTAAAAAACGACAGGGGCGTGCAAGAGATGCTGTCGGTGGCCAGAAAAATTGCGGGACACTTTCGGCGTACAGGCACCACGTACAGAAGACTGGAGCACCACCAAAAACTACTGAACCTGCCCTGCCATCATCTGAAGCAAGAAGTGGTAACGAGGTGGAATTCAACCCTCTATATGCTTCAGAGGTTGGAGGAGCAGCAAAAGGCCATTCAAGCCTATACAATTGAGCACGATATAGTAGGTGGAATGCACCTGTCTCAAGTGCAGTGGAGAATGATTTCAACGTTGTGCAAGGTTCTGATGCCCTTTGAACTTGCCACACGTGAAGTCAGTTCAGACACTGCCAGCCTGAGTCAGGTCATTCCCCTCATCAGGCTTTTGCAGAAGAAGCTGGAGGCATTGAAGAAGGAGCTAAAAGGGAGCGATTCCGCTAGGCATGTGGGAATTGTGGATGCAGCCCTTAATTCGCTTAACAAGGATTCACGGGTGGTCAATCTGTTGAAATCAGAGCACTACATTTTGGCCACCGTGCTCGATCCTAGATTTAAAGCCTACCTTGGATCTCTCTTTCCGGCAGACACAGGTCTGCTGGGGTTGAAAGACCTGCTGGTGACAAAATTGTCAAGTCAAGCGGAACGCGACCTGTCAACATCTCCTCCTTCACATTCTCCCGCAACTGGGGGTGCGAGGAAAAGGCTCAGAATTCCGAGCCCACCCGCTGGCGGTGATGCAGGGCAGTCTGGAGCGACTGCTGATGCTGACATCTGGTCCGGACTGAAGGACCTGACAACGATTACGGACATGTCGTCTACTGTCACTGCATATGATTCTCTCAACATTGATAGAATGGTGGAGGATTATATGAGTGACCGCATCCAAGTAGGCACGTCACACAGTCCGTACTTATACTGGCAGGAAAAAGAGGCAATTTGGAGGCCCTTGCACAAACTGGCTTTATTCTACCTAAGTTGCCCTCCCACAAGTGTGTACTCCGAAAGAGTGTTTAGTGCCGCCGCTCACCTTGTCAGCAATCGGCGTACGAGGTTACATCCAGAAAATGTGGAGAAGATGATGTTCATTAAAATGAATTATAATCAATTCCTCCGCGGAGACATTGACCAGCAGCAATTGCCTCCACAAAGTACACAGGGAGCTGAGATGGTGGATTCCAGTGGGGACGAATTGATAATCTGTGAGGAGGGGGATGTACACGGTGATATATCGGAGGGTGAAGATGAGGTGGACATCTTGCCTCTGTAGAGCCAGTTTGTGCAAGGAGAGATTAATTGCTTCTTTTTTGGGGGGGGTCCAAACCAACCCGTCATATCAGTCACAGTCGTGTGGCAGACCCTGTCACTGAAATGATGGGTTGGTTAAAGTGTGCATGTCCTGTTTTGTTTATACAACATAAGGGTGGGTGGGAGGGCCCAAGGACAATTCCATCTTGCACCTCTTTTTTCTTTTCTTTTTCTTTGCATCATGTGCTGATTGGGGAGGGTTTTTTGGAAGGGACATCCTGCGTGACACTGCAGTGCCACTCCTAGATGGGCCCGGTGTTTGTGTCGGCCACTAGGGTCGCTAATCTTACTCACACAGTCAGCTACCTCATTGCGCCTCTTTTTTTCTTTGCGTCATGTGCTGTTTGGGGAGGGTTTTTTGGAAGGGACATCCTGCGTGACACTGCAGTGCCACTCCTAGATGGGCCCGGTGTTTGTGTCGGCCACTAGGGTCGCTAATCTTACTCACACAGCTACCTCATTGCGCCTCTTTTTTTCTTTGCGTCATGTGCTGTTTGGGGAGGGTTTTTTGGAAGGGACATCCTGCGTGACACTGCAGTGCCACTCCTAGATGGGCCCGGTGTTTGTGTCGGCCACTAGGGTCGCTAATCTTACTCACACAGCTACCTCATTGCGCCTCTTTTTTTCTTTGCGTCATGTGCTGTTTGGGGAGGGTTTTTTGGAAGGGCCATCCTGCGTGACACTGCAGTGCCACTCCTAGATGGGCCCGGTGTTTGTGTCGGCCACTAGGGTCGCTAATCTTACTCACACAGCTACCTCATTGCGCCTCTTTTTTTCTTTGCGTCATGTGCTGTTTGGGGAGGGTTTTTTGGAAGGGACATCCTGCGTGACACTGCAGTGCCACTCCTAGATGGGCCCGGTGTTTGTGTCGGCCACTAGGGTCGCTTATCTTACTCACACAGCGACCTCGGTGCAAATTTTAGGACTAAAAATAACAATTGTGAGGTGTGAGGTATTCAGAATAGACTGAAAATGAGTGTAAATTATGGTTTTTGAGGTTAATAATACTTTGGGATCAAAATGACCCCCAAATTCTATGATTTAAGCTGTTTTTTAGTGTTTTTTGAAAAAAACACCCGAATCCAAAACACACCCGAATCCGACAAAAAAAATTCGGTGAGGTTTTGCCAAAACGCGTTTGAACCCAAAACACGGCCGCGGAACCGAACCCAAAACCAAAACACAAAACCCGAAAAATTTCAGGCGCTCATCTCTAATTACAGCAGTCATCCTGTTGCAAAGCGGATAACTGAGGCTTTGACAGCTATGTTGGTGTTAGACGTGCATCTGGTATCCGCCATTAGTTCAGTGGGACTTAGAGAATTGATTGAGGTTTCACTTCACTAGGCAGCCGATACTGAGAATGTACATCAGAAAAAGTGTCCTCAGGGTCCTAAAAAATACAGTTGTACACACTGTCCACTTAGCCACGGACATGTGGACAAGTGGAACAGGGCATACTAAGGACTATATGACTGTGACAGCCTACTGGGTAGATGTATTGCCTCCCACAGCAACAACAGCAGCATCTCGCAAAAGTCAACTCGTTCCTAGGCAGCCTACGCTGTGTATCACCGGTTTCCGTAAGAGGCACACCGCTGCCAACCTCTTACGGAAAGCAACATCATCGCAGAATGGCTTAACCCACTTAGACTCTCCTGGGGATTTGTGATATTGGACAACTCCACCAATATTGTGCGTGCATTACATCTGGCCAAATTCCAGCACATCCCATGTTTTGCACATACAATTAATTTGGTGGTGTAGAATTTTTTGAAAAATTACAGGGCCGTGCAGGAGATGCTGTCAGTGGCACGAAAAAATTTCGGGCCACTTTCGGCATTTAGCTACTGTGTGCCGAAGTCTGGAGCACCAGCAAACACTCCTGAACCTGCCCTGCCATCAGCTGAAGCAAGAGGTGGTAATGAGGTGGAATTCAACAGTCTATATGCTTCAGAGGATGGAGGAGCAGCAAAAGGCCATTCAAGCCTATACATCCACCTACATTAAAGGCAAAGGAGGGGCAATGCACCTGACTCAAGTGCAGTGGAGAATGATTTCCATCTTGTGCAAGGTTCTCCAACCCTTCGAACTTGCCACACGTGAAGTCAGTTCAGACACTGCCAGCTTGAGTCAGGTCATTCCCCTCATCAGGCTTTTGCAGAAGCAGCTGGAGACACTGATGGAGGAGCTAAGGCGGAGCAATTCCACTAAGTATGTGGGACTTGTGGATGGAGCCCTTCATTCGCTTTGCCAGGATTCAAGGGTGGTCAATCTGTTGAAATCAGAGCACTACATTTTGGCCACCGTGCTCAATCCTAGGTTTAAAGCTTACATTGTATCTCTCTTTTTTCGGCATACACAAGTCTGCAGAGGTTCAAAGACCTGCTGGTGAGAAAATTGGCAACACAAGTGGTACTTGACCCATCAACAGCTCCTCCTTCATTTTCTCCCGCAACTGGGGCTGCGAGGAAGAGGATAAGATTTCCTAGCCCACCCACTGGCAGTGATGCAGGGCAGTCTGGAGCGAGTGCTGACATCTGGTCCAGACTGAAGGACCTGCCAATGATTACTGACATGTCTACTGTCACTGCATATGATTCTGTCACCATTGAAAGAATGGTGGAAGATCATATGAGTGACAGCATCCAAGTAGACATGTCAGACAGTACGTATGTATACTGGCAAGAAAAATAGGCAATTTGGATGCCCTTGCATAAACTGGCTTTATTTTACCTAAGTTGCCCCCCTTCAAGTGTGTACTCCGAAAGAGTGTGTAATGAAGCTGGTAACCTTGTCAGCGATCGATTTAGGAGGTTACTTCTACAAAATGTGGAGAAGATGATGTTCATCAAAATGATTTACTGTATAAATTCCTCCAGTAAGACCTTGACCAGCAATTGCCTCCAGAAAGTACACAGGGACCTGTGATGGTGGATTCCAGTGGGAACAAATTAATACTCTGTGAGGAGGAGGATGTACACACTGAAAGGGGTGAGTAAATGGAGGATAAGGATGAGGTCAACATCTTGACTCTGTAGAGCCAGTTTGTGCAAGGAGAGATTGATTGCTTATTTTTTGGTGGGGGCCCAAACAAACCACTCATTTCAGCCACAGTCGTGTGGTAGACCTTGTCGCTGAAATGATTGGTTTGTTAAAGTGTGCATGTCCTGTTTATACAACATAAGGGTAGGCTGGAGGGCCCACAGACAATTCCATCTTTCACCTCTTTTTCTTCTTTGCATCAAGTGCCATCCTTTCTGACACTGCCTTACAAGTCCAGGGATACTGTTGTATAAGTCCAGTCTAGTGGTGTTGTCTTGTACTGCATTTGTCCAGTGCTGGTGTCCTGTGCTGTATATTATTTACTCCAAATAAAAGGGATATATACATTACTTAAATTATTATACAAATAATTTTTACAGGGTTTGCCCTGTGTGGTGTAGGGGTACGCTCGATTGTGCTGCATATTATTATAATAGCTCCAAATAAAAGATTTATTATTATCCACATTCATTTTGCAGGATTTGCTGTGTGTGGTTTAGGGGTACTCTCTCCTATGCCACCAATATTGTGCATGTATTACATCTGGGCAAATTCCAGCACGTCGCATGTTGTTTGTGCCACACACTTGTGTCGCTTAGCTTAGTCATACAGCAACCTTGGTGCCCCTCTTATTCATCTTTGCATCATGTGCTGTTTGTGGCCTATTTTTTAAATCTGCCATCCTGTCTGCCACTGCAGTGCCACTCCTAGATGAGCCAGGTGTTTGTGCCACACACTTGTGTCGCTTAGCTTAGCCATCCAGTGACCTTGGTGCACCTCTTTTTTTGTTTGCATCGTGTGCTGTTTGGGGACTAGTTTTTTATGTGCCATCATCTATGCCATTGCAGTGCCACTCCTAGATGGGCCAGGTGTTTGTGCCGGCCACTTGTGTCGCTTAGCTTAGCCATCCAGCTACCTCATTGCACCTCTTTTCTTCTTTGCATCATGTGCTGTTTGGGGCCTATTTTTTAAATCTGACATCCTGTCTGACACTGCAGTACCACTCCTAGATAGGCCAGGTGTTTGTGTCGCAAACTTGTGTTGCTTAGCTTAGTCATACAGCCACCTCGGTGCAACCTTTTGGCCTAAAATAATATTGTGAGGTGTGAGGTGTTCAGAATAGAGTGGAAATAAATGTTATTGAGGTTAATAATACCGTAGTATCAAAATTACCCCCAAATTCTGTGATTTTAGCTGTTTCTCTGTTTTTTTCAAGAATAATCCAGATCCAAAACCAAAACCAAAACATGAAAGGGTGGTTTTGGCAAAACCAATCCAGATCCAAAACACGAGCGGGGATCCAGAAAGAAAACCAAAACACAAAAAGTAGGTGAAAACAATTCAGCGCTACTAACTAATTAGATAATAATAAGAAATTTATTAAGAACATATGACATCAATTTCATGTATATTGACAAATAGTAACTGTTGCAACAGATAGTAATAGTAAAAGTCAATAATGGTACCAAAATTCAAAAAATTGAAAAATTAAAAATTTAAAAAATAGGGCCAAGATCAATACTGCTTAGTTTTGAAGAAAAAATTCTTGAAATGCTGGGTATATTACAAGAGGCCTTATCCTGGGGAATTAAATATACGGTGTTACCAGTTCACTTGTGGCGAGTCCTCCAATCGGTTAGCACTCCGTGGAAATGGAGATCCTCTCACTTGTTTTGTTATCCTTTGCTGGTATTGGTAAGGGAATTGGACCGTAGCAAGGTCCTGGTGTGGTTATCTTCCCAGAATTTAATCCATAAAGGTCACCGTTCCCAATAGGCGGATTTAAGGCAAGTCTTGTAGTTTAAGAGTCCCAGTCTTATCACTGGGACTCTTAAACTACAAGACTTGCCTCTAATCCGCCTATTGGGAACGGTGACCTTTATGGATTAAATTCTGGGAATAGAACCACACCAGGACCTTACTCCATCCAGGAGTAAGTTACTTCAGGGGAGTAGTGGCGGAAGTACCAGATACATTGAAGTAAGTCACTGCCGGGCGTCAGTTCTGAGGGGGTACCCTGACCTTCTCCATTGTCTATGTGCACCAGCCAGCAGAGCGTCACTCAGCAGCATTATTCTGCATGAATTATGGTGGTGGTGGGTGCAGGGTTTTGACATAGGCGTGAAGCAGTGCTTCCGCCTCCTCACAGCACCGCAGCCTGTCTCCGACGGTCTGACCTGAACACCTCTCTCTCCCAGCCACAAACCTCTCCCCGCCTCTCATCACCTGCTCGAACACCTCCCCTTTACCCACACTGCAATTGCTCATGTGAGGTGAGGAGCAATATGTGGATTAATATGTGATACTTGGAAGAGGAGACTGACGGGGGAGGCTGTTTATGTGGTGCAGACTGGAGTCAGTGCCAGATTTAGGTCCACATGGGCGTGTAGCTGAAATTTCTGAAGGTACTCATGTGTTTCGCCACAGGCGGTGTGACTAGTGATATGGGGGGCGTGACCATTTTTATTCCTATAATGGGTACAGTGTGTGTGGTGCACATGGGCCCCACACACACTTACCTTTCTGGATACCTGAATTAGCATTGCATCTGCGGCAAAAATAACTGGGAAAATGGCCGCATGCAAAGTAGTGATTAGTCTCTGGAACATGGCGGCACCGTGTTTTGGAAGACCTGTGCATGTACAGTATACTCAATGCCAGAGTCTACAGCACCATAGAGGGGAGATGCCCATACGGAGTCTGCACATGAGCACCCTCTGATAATCCACTCCTTGGCTTGACCAGTGCTGTGGGGTCTGGCCTGCATCATGGGCTTTGGCTAGCACTTTCAATCATCTCAATTGCACTTTGCACAATTTGTTTAAATACACAGCGTAATTTGAAAGTCTGCATGCAAATGAACAAAAGGAAACACCCTTTGTTAATGTAACAAAAAAGAAAAATGGCCCAGGCCGCTCTGCTTACACCATTGGTGGGGTCCAGGCAGTGTCACCTGTTGATAGTAGTTCCCTAGGCTTTCTTGAATACAGACATGTCACCAATTAATTTAAAGTGCCAGAGCTGCTGCACTTATTCTGTAGTTCTGAGGTGGATTCACTTTTAAATACAACATTGTGGTCTGCACTGTCTCAAAACTCAAAAGGTAAGTATTGCTGCCTGTGCTGCACTACCTTACCTGACCATCATATAATACAGAGTAGCAGTGTCAAGTATATTATACAGAGTGCACCACTGACTGCCAAATATTTAAAGAGCACCATAACTCACAAAGATTATAATAAAGATGTGTATATCAAGGTATGTTTATATAGTAAACTTAGCTCAGAATACTGTGTACCACACTAACAGAAGTGATAAATTTGTGAATCTGCTCTGGGATTCTTTGGTTTTCACACTTAAAAATGTTTTCTCCAAATGTTTCCACGTTTTTCTATATGTGGCACCCCGAAAAGAAGAAATAGGGGATCAGTTCCAAAAATTTATAAAAAGTTTATTCTACAAACATGAGAACCCATAGTTGGGAGCAATATATACAACAGTTTAAAAAAACAACAACATATAAAAATAGGTAACAACAAGACCACTAAGACAAAAAAAACATCCAAAAAACAATAAATGGAGTCTGGACCATTTAAAGGATGTGAATTGAGTTTTACCTCAGCAGTTCATGTAGCAAAGTCCACAGAGTCCCAGATGTTACTGTCCCCCCAGCTCCTCCAACAGTCCTGGGCCCAGGTAAAAAGTGTGAAATCCCCGCCCCCACATACTTTTGCGCCACTGGCTATAACTGTACAGTACATAAAGGCAAGAGATGAAATTGTGCCCGTCCGGATTAGGGCACTGACTCTTAGGCTTCATTAGTTTCATAGTATATGTTCCCTTGCTCAAAACCTATGACAGCTAGCCCCAGATGTTTAACTACATATTACAAATTTAATAATAATGCTACCTTCCCTCTATCAACATACTTATACATCTTTTAGCTGTATTTTCTATTCATATTGATTTAATTGATATATTCATATTTATTCTTAGGATATTGCACATTCCTTGGTTTCTGGGACTATACTGTATATTCATTCTTTATCATAATCATGTTGACAGGATTATTTTTTTGCAATTTTAATGTGATATTATGAACCATACAGGAATTAACCCCTTAAAAATAAAAAATAAATGTCATAAATGTAATTTATGTAGTATAATTCTTGATGGAATCATGGCATGAGCTAAGATAGCTGACCGCAATGCTCATAAATCTTTGGTTGCATCACAAACCAACTGCATTTTGGTGGAATAGGTGTGGTGGTGATTATGAAATACATGTGCTCTTGCTCTAGGTGGTCTCAGCTCAATGTGTGTGCAGTCTATAGCCCCCAGGACATTTGAAATGCCTGCAATCCTATGAAAAGCTAACCTGACATCATGCCACTGTGACTCCTGGCTAGGAAAGCAGATAGAGGTGATGGAGAGGGTCTTGATTGCAGCATGGACTTGGACCAAGCAGCATTAAAAGGAGGGTTTGGAGATCCCTATCATCCTCCCTGTATCTGACTGAAAGCTACCAGTAACCATGAATGCAGAACAACCAGCAGTCTGTGTTGGCCTGATAAGACTTGTGATTGTGCAGTGTCTGGCTCAAGCTGAGCTTTGACGAGGTCCTACAGGTACATTAAGTTGTTGTGATTGGGGCGAAACATCTGTATGACCTCATCATCAAAGACTGCATTGAGGTTAAACCACCCATAGTAGAAACGAGGCCTACATATGCTTTACGGTATACCTACCTGCTGGTTCCTCTGTTCTGTTTCTTGCTCCTGGACTCTTTCAGTCAGCTAGTACAGGTCACATGAAATCAGTGCCTGGCTCCATGCTACACCATGTTTAAACTCAGCCATAGTTGTGAGCAGAAAGTGAGTGCTGCAGGTAATTTGGTAGGCTTTTATTAGCATTCTGATTGGTTCAGGTTTAATTATAATTGTTTTCACATGATGCTTTTTGGAAGTGATGCATTGAGGTGCATTTTTTGTTGATTTTGGTGGTGCTTTTGATGATTCTTATTAAAAAAAATGTTTTACAACTCTGAACACATTCGAAAAAACCTATGCATTGAGGTGTGATTTTGTCACGATTTCGGTGTGCAGTAGAGCAATGTTATAAAGATGATTCTGAGTAAATTTATTTCCATTGATACCAATGTTATTTAGACAATGTTTGTACTGATGGTTATTTGCCGCGATTTCGAGTGTGATGTCACATTTGACATGTGACTTCTAGGTGAACTAATCATTAGTATATTCACAATTAGCAACATTGTTGCATTTTCAATAAAAAATAAATGCGAATCAGCCAAGATCGACCTTTAGTAAATTTCCCCAGAGGTCTATGCATTTATTAGAGAGATCCTGATCAGATTCAGATCATTCTTGACCAAAACACAAAACTTTATGCAAAATCATTGCATATCCTAAAGCAGAGCACAGGAACAATTCTTCATGGTGTTTAATAATCTAATAACACTGATTGCTAATAGTCATTTTAGATTTTGAGTAAAAATATTTTTTTCAAAATTTTCATCTCTGCTTGACCTATTTTAAAAACCCTTGTCTTGTTTATCTTGTTTATGAATGGTGCTTCTGTTTTGCAAAAGAGTATATGGTTCTCTTACACATGTGCTCTTGTTTTGGCTACCATAGGTGTGAAGTCTTTACTAAATAGTCCTGCATAATTAAACTGATTTAGAGGTTGATGTACTAAGTCTTGTAGAGAGATAAAGTGGAGAGATATAAACAACTAACCAAACTATAATTTTTCAAACCGTTTTTAATGTGGCAGTAGGAGTAGAGGGGGTATATGAACTATAAAGTTATCAAAAATTGGCACATATCAATAGGGTGTTCCTGAGACAAAATTCCAAATTTACTTTAAAAAAACAACAAAAAATATATATATCATTTTTGGCGAATTTTGTTTAAATTATTAATAATAATAATAATAATAATAATAATAATTATTATTATTATTATTATGATTATTATTATTATTAATATTATTATTATTATTATTATTATTATTATTATTATTTAATTTTTATTTATGTTTTGTTTAATTTTTTTTGCCAATGTCAATTTGCACAGTTTTATTTTAGTTTTTTTTAGGTCTAAGGTCAGTCATTCAAAATCAACTGCAAACAGAAATAAAAATCCATCAAAAATCAACAAAAATAATCAGCTACCACTTCCTGCTGACTTTCTATTAGATAAAACATACCACATGCAAGAAACTGCTATGGTCCCTCTAATACAAGTTTGCGTACAACACCGAGGGTGGGGTGCGTGCAATGGTTTGCATACATTTCTGATTGTGTGGTGCCTACTCAGTGCCACCTGAGCCTTTTGATTAATTGATGGATGCTATGACGATTGCAGCTGTGATTGCGCAATATGCGGAAGTGTGAAATTATGTTAAACACCAGGTATTCCTGCAAAGAGCAGAGACACCCACCAAAGCCATTGCAAAGGCACAGAAACTGCTTACACATTTGCAGCACATATGCAGATCCTTCGATAATTGTCAGCTCGAGTAAATCAATGGCCAAGCAGCATGCAGCCTGAACAGAGATACCCAATCATGGCCCCGACAGGCCTGCGTTCAATACCCACAATGGTGTGTCTATTATCCCTACTTTCATAGGCATCATAATGATGGTTTAGCCAATTGAATGTGTTCAAGAACTGAAAAACGTCTATCATTTATTAGTCTATTGTTTGGTTGTTTTTGGACATTGTTGCAATTTGACTGTTAGAAAATCTTTGATTTGCATTGACCAGATCAAAATCGTCAGTGTTTTTCCTGAAGTCCTGTATTGGTCAATTTTTTAAAATTTTTTGACCTTTAGTAAATCTTCACCATGAAAAATCGACCAAATCTTCACAAAACCATCAATGGAAAACACAAATTTTACCTTTCATACTGTAAATATACCCAGAGATGTGTGGTTTGGTTCTCCAGAAATTAGAACTTACCTGAATTTTGTGGATCCAAACTGAAAAAAAAAAAAAACCTGGGCCAGAAATTAACTAAGTCCTCGTTTGGACCTTCCTACTGTTCGGAGTTTGATTTTGGATTGGTTTTGGATTGCACAAATTACATGATTTTAGCTATTGTTATCATTTAAAAAAAAAATCCATATCCCAAACTAAAACACTTGCGGGTGTTTTTGCAAAACCAAAACACAAGGCTGAATCCAGATCCATAATCAAAACATGAGTCAGCGCACATCTCCAGTTAGGAGCTGATTGGCAGTTTATCTCTCCAGTTTATCACACTCCAAGGCTTAGTACATCTGCCCTAAAGTCATTGAATTGCTGATGGAATCATCTCATGTATAAAATACATATGTATCAACATGTGATGTACCATTAACAATGAATAACACATACGTCATATTCAATCTGTAATTCCGAGTATCCTACTTATGCACTATAAAATATGTCTGTGAGTTTTTTCTTATTAGAAGAATAACTCGCTGTTGAAAGACTTACACTATGGATTCTCTGAAGAGATATAATTTTGATAATTTTAATTCAAATATATATCTTGAAACTTATTATTCATCTACAACACCTAAAGAAATTACACAGGATGTAACTATAGATCCACTGAAGAAACTACTCAAGTTTTTTTCCTCAGGTACAGTACTGTATGTATGTATGTATATATGTATGTACGTAATATTTGAAAGAATTTGTAATTCAATACAATTTGTAACAGTCTTCACCTTTTTTACTGACTGGCAGAACTGTAATATCCTCTAATAGGAATAATCCAAGCCGCTCCAAACTTCTGAGATCTGAGTCTATTTGTGTTGCGGCTCTGGTGAACCCGCCATACTCGGATTCCAAATTGAGGCAAAGTGTCATCCTCTTGGTGTGAGATTGTCACGGGATTTGGATTTGAAATAAGGGGCTGCAATGTTGACCGCCGCCCGTTCTCTACAGTGCAGGGCAGACACGCTGTTGTATGCTGTGCTCTGCTTTACCGATATAAGTGGCTGGCATAGTGCCGTGTCCAGACTATACTGCGCGGTGATAGATACTGCTATACTGCTCTGCTGATACAGTGCTCAGTGCGGTGTCCAGACTATACTGTGTGGTTATACTGTTGTACTGCTCTGCTGATACAGTGCGGTGTTCAGACTATACTGTGTGGTGATACTGCTATATTGCCCTGCAGAAACAGTGTGGTGTCCAGACTATGCTGTACGTGGCCATTGCTGTACTGTTCTGCTGATACAGTGCGGTGTCCAGACTATACTGTGCGGTGATACTGCTGTACTGTTCTGCTGATACAGTGCGGTGTACAGACTATACTGTGCGGTGATACTGCTATATTCCTCTGCTGATACAGTGCAGTGTCCAGACTATACTGTGTGGTGATACTGTTACACTGTTCTTCTGATACAGTGCGGTGTACAGACTATACTGTGCGGTGATACTGCTATACTGCTCTGCTGATACAATGCGGTGTCCAGACTATACTGTGCGGTGATACTGCTATATTGCCCTGCAGAAACAGTGTGGTGTCCAGACTATACTGTGCGTGGCCACTGCTATACTGCTATGCTGATATAGTGCAGTGTCCAGACTATACTGCGTGGTGATAGATACTGTTACACTGTTGTGCTGATACAGTGCGGTGTCCAGACTATACTGTGCGGTGATACTGCTATATTCCTCTGCTGATACAGTGTGGTGTCCAGACTATACTGTGCGGTGATACTGCTATACTGCTCTGCTGATACAGTGCGGTGTCCAGACTATACTGTGCAGTGATACTGCTATACTGCTCTGCTGATACAGTGCGGTGTCCAGACTATACTGTGCGGTGATACTGCTATATTCCTCTGCTGATACAGTGCGGTGTCCAGACTATACTGTGTGGTGATACTGCTATACTGCTCTGCTGATACAATGCGGTGTCCAGACTATACTGTGCGGTGATACTGCTATACTGCTCTGCTGATACAATGCGGTGTCCAGACTATACTGTGCGGTGATACTGCTATATTCCTCTGCTGATACAGTGTGGTGTCCAGACTATACTGTGCGGTGATACTGCTCTGCTGATACAGTGCGGTGTCCAGACTATACTGTGCGGTGATACTGCTATACTGCTCTGCTGATACAGTGCGGTGTCCAGACTATACTGTGCAGTGATACTGCTATACTGCTCTGCTGATACAATGCGGTGTCCAGACTATACTGTGCAGTGATACTGCTATACTGCTCTGCTGATACAATGCGGTGTCCAGACTATACTGTGCGGTGATACAGATGGGGCCCTGCTCATTTATCCCTTTACTAGGATTAACTGGGCCAGTGCTGTCGGACTTAATCCCCTGCTGTAATGACTTAATCCCCTGCTGTATTGTTCTCTCTGTATTGTATTGCAGCTGAGAACAATAGATGAAAAGCTTATGCTAATAAACCTTGGTGAATTTAGGCGCAACAGAGAAGGCTAGATGAGCAAGGCTCCATCTGTATACAGCATACTGATTTACTGCTCTGATAATACAGTGCAGTTTACAGACTATACTGTGCGGTGATTCTGCTATATTCCTCTGCTGATACATGCGGTGGTCAGACTACACTGTGCAGTGATAGATACTGCTATACTGTTCTGCTGATACACTGCGGTGTCCAGACTATACTGTGCAGTGATAGATACTGCTATTCTGCCCTGCTGATACAGTGCGGTGTCCAGACTATACTGTGCAGTGATAGATACTGCTATTCTGCCCTGCTGATACAGTGCGGTGTCCAGACTATACTGTGCAGTGATAGATACTGCTATACCGCTCTGATGGTGATTTCTCATAACGCCACAAATATCATCAAAGCATTACAGCTGTGTGAATTCCAACACATCTCCTGTTTTGCTCACATGATTAACTAGGTGGTACAGGGTTTTTTTTTTTTTTTTTAAATGACAGTGGCATGTAGGAGATGTTGTCTGTGGCCCGAAAGATTTCAGGACTTTTTCGACATTTAGCAACAGCATTCAGGAGATTGCAGCACCTGCAAGAACAGTTTAATTTGCCCTGTCATCAACTGAAGCAACAGGTGGTAATTAGGTGGAACTCCACCCTTTATATGCTTCAGCAGATGGAGAATTAACAAAAAGCCATCCATAGCTATACAACAAGCCATGACTTTGGGAGAGGGATGTGTGGGAATGTACCTTAGCACAGCACAGTGGAGAGTACTTTCTGTCTTGTGCAAGGTGCTCAATCCATTTGAAGTAGCCACCTGTGAAGGGAGTGCTGACACTGCTAGCTTGAGCCGGGTATTTCCCCTAATTAGGCTTTTGGAAAATCAGCTGGTACATCATTGACTTATAAAGCAAGTCTTTTAAGATCTCATTTACAAAATTCTGTAACACCACTGAGGCATTGCTGAGGCCAAAAGGCATAACAAGGTACTCAAAATGGGGAGGCATTCGATATCCCGGCTGTCGGGATCCATGCGCTCAGCATACCAGTACTGACACATGCTCAAAAGGGGTGATGGGTTGGGATGACGGGTGCTGGTATTTCAAAACCAACCCCACAAAAAGACCACCTCAAGTATTAAATGCTGTCTTCTACTCATCGCTTGCTCTGATACGGATCCGGTTATTTATTCCTCTCAGATCTAAACTTGGTGAAGATGGAAGTTCCTTTAACCCGAACAAACAATTCTGTTATTAAGGTTAGAGGGTAACGGCTCTTCACTGTTAATTATTTTAGGCTTCAGTAATCGATGCATGGGCGTAGACCCCCATTCTTCTGTTGAACAAAAAAGAATCCTGCTCCAGCCGGCGATGTGGAAGGGTGAATGAACCCTCTGGCCAAGTTTTCCTTGATATATTCTGACATAGACTCCATTTCTGGTGCCGAAAGTGGATAAAGTCAACCCCTTGGAGGTCTCTTTCCCAGTAATAAATTGATAGGGCAATCCCAAGGTCTATGAGGAGGTAATATCTCTGCCCCTTTTTTGATAAAGGCATCCGAGAAGGATGAATACTGAGACTGTACCTGTAAAATAGGCTTTAGTTGGCTTTTATTCAGCAGTTTGATACATGGAAGACAAGAAAAAGAACAGGACTCTCCCCAGGACAAAACTTGCATAATCTCCCAATCAATTCTTGGGTTGTGCTTTTATACCCAAGGGAACCCTAATACAATCTTGTGAGTAGCCTTGGGTATCACTAGGAAATTAACTAACTCCTTATAGAGTGTACCTATATATAGCTGGATAAGAAGAGTCTGGTGAGTGACTATTCCACAGCGTAAATGGATATCGAATGGGAAAGATCGACCACAGGTATCTGCAATTGTTCAACTATATCTGCTGTGATAAAATTCTCAGCTGCCCTCAAATCTAGTAGAGAGAGAAAATCTTGAGTACCTTGAAGTAACTTCAGACTTCATAGATGAATTGAGTACTCCTAACCTTGGGGGTAATTCCAAGTTGATCGCAGCAGGAATGTTTATAGCAATTGGGCAAAACCATGTGCACTGCAGGGGAGGCAAATTTAACATGTGCAGAGAGAGTTACATTTGGGTGGGGTGTGTTCAATCTGCAATCTAATTTGCAGTGTAAAAATAAAGCAGCCAGGATTTACCTTGCACAGAAATAAAATAACCCACCCAAATCTAACTCTTTCTGCACGTTATAACTGCCTCCCCTGCAGTGCACATGGTTTTGCCCAATTGCTACAAAAATTCCTGCTGCGATCAACTTGAAATTGCCCCCCTTGTGTCTCCACGGCTGGGTATGAGAGTCAGTTTCCTGGACGTTGGGTGCAGGAGGCTACCAGGTGTCCTAAAGCCCAACAATACAAACACAAGTTCTCCCTGCATCTTCTTTGATGCTCTTCCAGAGTCAGACAAGCCCTACTGATCTGCATTGGATCTTCATGAGACACCTCCGCTGGAGTATTTAAAGATGGAGGCAGTAGCAGATGAAACCTTGGACACTCCACTCGATTCCTCTCTGACTGGCGTTCTCTGAAGCAAAGATCCACCTTGGTGCAAAGGGAAATCCGATCGTCCAAATTAGTTGGGAGATCTTGGGTAGCCAACCTGTCTTTAATTCGGTCAAAGAGACCATTCCAGTAAGTGGATACCAAAACCTCCTCATTCTAGCGTAGCTCTGAGGCGTAGGTCTGGAACTGTACTATATATTGACCATTGGCCCGATTCCCTTGCCAAAGGCACATTATCTCATTTGATGATGAGGTAGTTCTCCCAGGGTTCATAAAAACTCTGTTGAAAGGTAACCAGGAACTCTGAATAAGTATCCAGTAGGGAATTGGCTCTTTCTCACAAAGGTGAGACCCAATCCAAGGCTACCTTTGCCTTCTGTGATTGAAAGTTGAAAGGTTGTAAAGAAAAGTGAATCTCGGATTGGTTCAAGAACCTGTGACACAATTTTGCATTCCCATCAAATTTGGTGGGCATTGGTAAATGTAATGATGAAGGAGACGCCACCATAGGAGCCGCAACAGACTGTACTTGCTGAGCCTCGGTACGCCGAACTGCAGAAATGCTGGCAATGTTAGCTTTCATGGAATCCTGTATGGAAGACATTTCTTGAAGGAACTGGGCCAACTGGCGCTGGGACGTCTCCAGACCATCGAGACGAGTGGCTATACTGTGAAGACGGTCTCTGCCAAAACCCTGACCATCCTCCAGATTCATGTGGCCAGTGCAGAATCTCAGGTCGGTTATCATTGTCATTGTCAAGTTTGGGAGGTGTTACAAAGACTTTGCCAGAATCATCTCTTTCGTAAATTGGAAAAACGTGTGTTTGAGTAATCCTCCATGTCGTTCCAGGGCTATATAATATCAGGTTCAAGATTAGAGATGGATCCTGTCAAAGTACAGGTAGTTTGCAACTGGAACAAACCTACAACCCTTAAAGCAGTTCAGTATTTTTTGGGATTTGCACATTTTTACAGGAGGTCTATCAAGGGGTTTTCCACACTAGTGGCACCCATCAACGCTCTTAATCGGAAAGATGACAATCCTAAATGATGGTCTCCAAACACTGAATCAGCATTCCACCTTTTAAAACAGGCATTAACAACTGCTCCAGTTCTAAGACAACCAGACATCAATAAAGCTTTCTTCTTGGAGGTAGAAGCATCTTCTGAAGTTCTCTCGCAGTGAATGGAAGATAACAAGCTCCACACTCGTGATTTTTTTTTCCAAAAAGTTCCTTCCTGCTGAAAGAAACTACACTATAGGGGAGCAAGAGTTATTGGCGGTCAAGTTGGCACTAGAGGAATAGCGATATCTGTTGGAGGGAGACAAATTCCAAATTATTATCTTCCCCAACCACAAAAATGTAATCTTCCTTAAGAACATTCAGTGTTTGAACCCTCGTTTGGCCCGATGGGCTATGTTCTTTTCAATATTAAATTTCACTTTGATTTTTCGACCTGGGTTGCAAAAGCAAACAGCAGATGCTCTTTCACAATCCTTTTCCTCAGAGGATTCCAAGGATCCTTTACCTTCTCAGCCAGTATTAGCGACACAGAACTTTGCAACTACCAAGGTTCAACGACCAATAGGGAAAATATTTGTTCCTCTTTGATTACGAAAGAGACTGTTAACTTAGACTTATGCCTTGCGGTTCTCTGGGCATGCTGGAGACTAGAAAACCACAGAGTTCATTCAACGCTCCTACTGGTGGCTTTCATTAAGGGCGGACATCTCCACTTTCATTTCATCTTGCACTAAGTGTGCACAACATAAAGTACCTCGTCAGTGACCTGCAGGATAAATGGTACCTTTAACCATTCCGCGGATACCATGGACTCAGCTTTCCATGGATTTTATCACAGATTTACTCTTATCAAAAGGATTTACAACCATCTGGGTAATCATGAATTGTTTTTCTAAAATGGCTCACTTTGTGCCTCTCAAGGGATTCCAAAAAGAAGAAGAAAAGCAAATCAACTTTTAATAGCAGCACTCATTCCCTAAATTCTTTTTTAATTACAAATATAATCTATTCAGATATTTTGTTAGTAATAGTGTAAACTTCGAAAAAGATTCTCAATACCCACATGTGGTATAAGTGCCTTTATTATTACCACATATGATGTATTATATGTCCCCTTATTATATTATAATAAGGGGACATATAATACATCATATGTGGTAATAATAAAGGCACTTATACCACATGTGGTTATTGAGAATCTTTTTCGAAGTTTACACTATTACTAATAAAATATCTGAATAGATTATATTTGTAATTAAAAAAGAATTTAGGGAATGAGTGCTGCTATTAAAAGTTGATTTGCTTTTCTTCTTCTTTTTCAAATCTATATATTTAGATCAACAAGCAGCACCACTTCAATACAATTGTGTTGAAATATTTGTTTGATCAGCACAATACGTTATATTATAAATATTCCCTACAAAGGATCATTTATCTATAATCTGGTGCGGGAGTCTCTCTAACTTGAACCTCAAGGGATTCCCACAGCACCAGAATTGGCTCAGCATTTCATCACGGAGATCTTCAAAATCCACTGTCTTCCATGGGATATCATTTCCAATCGTGGAGTCCAGTTTGTAGCCAAGTTCTGGAGAGCTCTGTGCCGCATTACAAATTCAATTGAAGTTTTCAACAGCATACCATCCTCAAACCAATGGTAGTATAGAAAGGGTCAACCAAGACTTGGAGATGTTCCTCAGAATTCATGTTTCCTCCTCTCAAAATGATTGGCTGAACTCTTACCGTGGGCAGATTTTGCCCATAATAATTCATATCACTCTTCTACTGGACATACATCATTCTACACTGTATATGGCCTTCACCCATTGGTTCCTCAGTTTCAAAATCTACCGACTCTCGATCTCCCTACAGTTCAGGATTCACTCAAGAGGTTCCCCTGAATATGGAAGAGAGTCTATCAGTTTTACAAAAAGCTTCTATTCTCTACAAGTTCTGGGCAGATAAGAAAACAATTACAGTTCCCAAATTGAGAATTGGAGATCAGATCTGGCTGTCAACTGGTAACTTGAGATTACGAGTACTGTCAATGAAATTTGCACCTCGATACATTGGGCCATTGCCAGTAGAAGAAGTGGTCTATTCTGTAACTTACAAGCTCAAGTTGACTTAAAGGTTTTTCCAAATTTTCATGTTTCTCTACTAAAACCATTGGTTTTGAACAAGTTTTGTAAAGTTCTTCATCGTTCTCCAAAAGAAATCACAGATCATGGAATTGAGTTTGATATAAAAAAAATTCTGGACTATCGAGTTAGATATGGTCATTTACAGTATCTTTTGGACTGGAATGGATATGGTCCTGGGGAACATTCTTTGGAGAATTTTCTGATGTCCATGCTCCTGTTTGACTCTGCAAATTGCATGAAGAGAATCCTGACAAGCCCAGTTGCTATCCAAAGGCCATCCCAAAAAGGGGGTATAATGTCACCGCTCAGCAGGGCAGACACCGGGACCACCGGTACTTAGTGATCTGGATGCTCTGAAGAGGTCCCTTGAGGGGTGGTGTGGGGGTGGACTGCTGGCAGCAGATGCAGGCTGTGGGCATGGCTGGGAGAGCAGGGAGAAGAGGCAAAAGTGCTCTAGAGTGCAGGGTCCAGCGGCGGAGGTCCAGTATGGGCGCCACCATCTTGGATGGGTCAGCTGATCCTCAGACCCAATCACCAGTGAGTTCCTGGAAGACCAATAGGATCCAGTCTGCAGGTATATAGCAGGTGATTTCTGGGTAAAAGATTGCCAGTGCAACAGCTTACACACAGTATTGGGTGCATTATTTTCTCTGTGCTACTCACCATCATTTATCCAGCATCCAGTTTCCCTTTGAACCTTTTCAGTGTCACAGGATTTTGAAGCCAGTAGTATGGACCTGCTCCATACTGATAAGCTGCTTATCTACTTGCTTTCTTCAGTGAAACCCATTCTTTTCCTAGCTCTGCAGTTCCTCACCTCAGTGAATCCCATTCTCATCCTAGCTCCACAGTTCCTCGCCACCGGAGACTCCTAAGAGCTCGCTCAGAGCAACTGATCTGGTCAGTCCCTACCTATCCATTCGAGATGCCTCACAGCTAGCTGCATTTTAACTGGATACCTATGAATAAGAGTTTCATATGGCCAGCTCGGCTGATCCTCCAAAAATCATACAGTTCCAGATTCATAAACTCCAACCTACCTGACACAAGGGTTGCCCATATCTTGAAATCAGATCACTACATTTGGCAACCATAGTTGATCCTAGGTTTAAGTCACATGCTGTGTCTTTCTTTCCAACTGACCTAGATCTTAAGAGATGCAAAGAGCTCCTGGTGAGCAAGTTGGCAGCTCAAGTGACTCATGGCACTACAATGTCTAATTCAGTTTCTTCGGCAGCAGCCAGAAAAAAAACTCACCATACCAAAAGATCTACTGGTAATGCAGATAAGTCAACACAACATTTTGACATCTGGTTGGGTCTAAATGAATTGCCCAGCATGTGTGACACCTCAACCGTAACTCCATCTGATACGGTCACCATCCATGGTTACTTTCATGACACCATAAAAATAGGCAAGTCACAGAGTCCTTTCAAGTATTGGAAGGAAAAGAAGGCAATTCGGAGGCTCTTGTATAAACTGGCGTTGCATTACTTAAACTGCCCATCCTCCAGTGTGTATCCGGAGAGAGTTTTCAGCACATCTGGGAACATTGTCAGTGACAGGCATTGTGCTTCCTCAAAATGTGGAAAAGATGTGTTCATCAAAATTACTGTAAGTGTAAATTCCACGAGGAAGACCTTTCCTGGCAATTACGTCAAAGTACTCAGACTTCTGTAATGGTGGTTTCCAGCGGGGATGAATTAATTTTGTGAGAGGAGGATGTACACAATGATAAAGGTTAGGATGAGGATGGCAATGACATCTAGCCACTGTAGAGCTGTTACCTTAAGCCGATTGGTAGCTTGTTTTGTGGGGGCTCAAACAAACCAAGCACTTCAACCACAAAAGCTGAAGTCCCTGTCACTGGGGGGCTTGGTTTGTTAAACTGTGCATATCCTTTTTAAAATCCAATATAAGAGCGGATGGGAAAGGCCAAAGGACAATTCCATCTTGCCCACCATTAATTTTTCCCACTATTGTGTGTCAGGGTTGGGTAGCGGGAGACCGGCAGCCGGAATCCAGCATTCAACATACTGAAACCGGGATCCCAGCTACAGAATGCTGTCGGGGGGAGGGGCAAGCACAAGGAAGCCCTGTGTGGGCTCACTGTGCTTGCAACGCGGCAGGCTCGGTGGATCGCCTCACTTGCCACAGGTTATATTACCACAATATGGGTGTCGTGGACTCCCATGAGTGTAGGCAGGGCTCTACCTTAATCATGCAATCACATCACTGTACATGTTAGACAAGTGAGTTGTAAAGTAGTTTAGCAGGCTGAGGGCTGCCTAAGCCTGAAGCCACGTAAGCGACCTGGTATTTGTGACTAATGTGTTAAAGACAGGGCAGTGCTATCTTAGTGATGTTATATTGGCTCAGGTGCTCTTGTCTGCCTATTAGGGAGATTGTAGGAGGAGTGTATGATACAGTACTTATAGGCCGGTCCTGGGGCCCATCTTTCTCTTTGCCATTTTGGAAGGCTGAGTACACATATCTTTTATCAATTTATTGGTATCTCTGTCCCTTGGTTGCCTATATTCCTTCTTTGTGCCCCCTTGCTTTGTTTTCTGCATCAACCCTACTGATTTGTCCCCTGCTTTCATTCCTATCCTCCCTGCCTTGTTTCCTCTCGACCATGCCCTGTCCCTGCAGGTCTGCTACCCCCCCCCCCACCTTCTGGCTGACTGGCTGATGCGGATCGCCTGCTCGCAGCTTTGGGCTACAGGCATCCCCATGTTCGAGTGTTTGCTTCCACTCCAGCCTTGCTCGCTGTTACCTCCGGGTCTCTGCGGGAACCCTCCACTGATGTCCTTTCCCCTCCTCTGTCTGCTCGGTCTGGCCTGGCGAGCAGTGTTACTGCCGCACACTCTGTTGACAGGGCTCGGGCGGCGTGGGCGCTGTCTCCTCTAGCAGCTCCTGTGGTAGACCTGGGCAGTGTCGCAGGTGGCGCGCTGTGTACTGGTGCCGCTGCTGGTGTGGGACACCTGCTCTTCCATGCTGGTTCCTGGAGTGTTGGGAGACCCATTTACTTCCCATCTGTGCTTCCTGCCGCAACATCGGCTGGTGTTTGTGGCCTGGTGCAGTCTGGCAGCAGCGTTTCCGACACGTCGGTTTTCCGCGCAGGCTCTTCTAATGCTTCCCCCACCATACCTGTGTCCTCCCCTTTCCCAGCCCAACAGTCCCTTGGGGATGGTCTTACTACATTCCCTGTTTGCCAGATGGTGCTGCCGGCTTTGAGGGGTTTGTTGCATGTGCTTAGTGTGCCATCTTCTTGCCAGCCAGGATAGTGCATGTAGTTTCTGCTCAAAGTTCTCTTCCTGCCCCTTTTACGGTGCCGGCCAATGTTTCTCATGTGGTTTCCCCAGGTTTGTTTTCAGTTACTACAGTGTCTGTGGCTTGGTCTGGGGCCCAGCTCAGCCCTATCATGAGTACAGCCATTATGCCTGATTTGCCCATGCCTAGGTCTTCCGTGTTTTCCACTTATTTTCCTGCGTTGGTATCTTCTTCGCAAGGGGTGCAGCCTTCGTGGTCTGACGCGATACCTCTCATGTCGGTTCCCACAGCTTCTTTTACAGGGTTTTGCCAATGCTTCTCTTAAGCAGACGCCATATTAGTAGTTGCCTTTTGCTCCTGCTCCTTATTCCCTACCACTGGGTTATATCACCCAGCCCCCCTGGCCGACCGCCTATGGTCTGGCTGTCGGATTGCCGAATATGGCTCTTCCAGGTGCTCAAGCCCCTTCTTCCCATTTTGCCTTGTCAGCCCCCCTCCTTTTTCTGACTCCCCTCGGGCATCGGTGACGTTGTTAGTGTTTCACCTCCGGTTGTCTCTTCCGATCTTGTTTCCAGTGACATGAGGGTGCGCTTGTCGATTCTGAGGACCGGGCTTTCTGGGACTGCCATGTCTGGGGGATCCAGGGTCCCTGAAGAGGATCTGCCAGAAGCTGCGACCGGGGCCGAAGATGTCGCAGGCTCTTCTGGGACTGGAGAGTATATTGGTGGTCATTCCGAGTTGTTCGCTCACTAGCTGCTTTTAGCAGCATTGCAAACGCTAGGCCACCACCCTCTGGGAGTGTATCTTAGCTTAGCAGATTAGCGAACAAAAGATTAGCAGAACTGCTACTAAATAATTCCTTGCAGTTTCTGAGTAGCTCCAGACCTACTCCAAGATTGCGATCACCTCAGTCCGTTTAGTTCCTGGTTTGACGTCACAAAGATGCCCAGCGTTTGGCCAGCCACTCCCCCGTTTCTCCAGCCACTCCTGTGTTTTTACCTTGCATGCCTTCATTTTCTAGCACACTCCCTGAAAACGGCCAGTTTCCGCCCAGAAACATCCACTTCCTGTCAATTACACTACGATCACTCGAGCGATGAAAAAAACGTTGCTCGAGCTTGTGCAAATCTCCAAAGTTTTATGTTAAATTACTGAACGTATGTGCGCTGAGTACCATGCGCATGCGCTTTTTCCACCTAATCGCTCCATTGCGAAAAATGGCAATGAGCGAACAACTCGGAATGACCACCATTGTTACTTATTTCTCTTCTTCCAGTTCTTCTGATTCTTGGTCATCTGGATGCCCCAGGCACCAGTGTAAGTTGGCTCGGCTCATAGCGCACAGTATACACAAGAAGGATAGGAAGGCCAAAAGGCAGGGCAGTGCTGTTGCGGCTGACCCTCCTTTGTTTATGGAAATGGACCATTGTGCAAACACAACAGTTTCTAGGGGCTTTCATAAGAGAATGAGGGACAAGATTAGGAGGGGAAATACGTTGACATGTTTACCCTTACAGACGACATGAGAAGAGCAGAAGGATAAGAAAGTTGGGGGCACTGGGGAAAATGCTTTTCGCAATTTTCATCAGTGGCTCCGTGGTTTCTTGGTCTTTTTGGTGTGCTATGTGGAAACTAGACCATCTGAATATCATAATGTGATCAAGTTTTTATTTCTAGTACACGAGCTGTACTTGTACTCCAAGGGTTATGCTTGGCGGGATTATGATGAGAAATTTAGGCGGAATCAAGATGGTAACCCGACGTTGCCCATGGGTTTTAAAAATTTTGAAGTGTGGCTTGAGGTCAGTCAGCATGGTAAGCCCCCAGACAATTTCCAGGGCAAGAAACCTGCCCTGGGCATCCGCCCTGGCGTGACCACGGTGGGTAAGTGTTTTGCCTAAAATAACGGTAAGTGCACCCATGGTAGCATTTGTCATTTTTGCCACTCCTTAAGTTTGTGGGGGGTTTACCTGGCTAAATAGTGCACGTCTGCTGCAGGTGTTACAACCTGCGATGTGCTCTACGTACCTGAAAGTATCAAGTAAGGTGTTTTCCCACATTAAGGTATTCGAGATGGTTAAGTGGGTGCATTCTTATCCGGATGAGGTTTCGGGAAGGGTTTTATTGGAGGGTTTTTCGTTTTGGTTTTAGATTGCCCATTTCTGGTCACGTTACTATTGTTGCTCGTTGCAATTTAAGATCCGCTCGGGATTCCCCTCACATAGTCGCCAAGAAGGTTGAGTCGGAGGTCCTTTTGGTTAACATGTGCGGCCCTTTCCCTTCCCCCTTTTGCCTGGTTTGTGTGTTTCCCCTCTAGAGGTGGTTCCCAAAAGGGCCCAGGGTAAGTTCCGCCTCATTCAGCACTTGTCCCACCCACATGGGGGTTCGATTAATGACGCTGTCCCGGAAGGTGACTGTAGGGTTTGATACCAATCTTTTGACAAAGCTCTGCAGACCGTTTATGGATTTGGCCACGGGGTTCTGATGGCCAAGCTGGACATTGAGTCTTCTTTTCACCTTCTACCAATTCACCCCGATTCCCTGTGGTTTCTGGGTTTTCATTTGGGAGGGGGAGTTTATGTTGATAGGTGCTTGCCCATGGGGTGTCCGGTCTCTTGCGTCTACTTTGAGAAACTCAGCTCTCTTTTTGTATTGGTGTGTCCAGTCAGCCTTCGATCAGACTGCGGTGGCTCATTACTTGGATGATATTCTCTTCATAGGTCCAGGTGGCAGTTCAGTTTGTGGTGAGATTTTGGGTATCACAAGTAGTTTGATCAGATTACTGGGGGTTCCCGTAGACTCCGATAAGACTGAGGGTCCCACCTGCTGTCTTAGTTATTTGGGGATCAAAATAGATACGGCTACCGGTTGTTGTCGCCTGCCTGCTTGCAAAGTTCAGAAACTCCTGGGTCTTATTGATGAGTGTTTGAGTAAACCTAGGGTCTGGCTTAAACAGGTCCAATCATTGCTGGGTTCTTTCAACTTTGCCTGTAGGATCATCCCCATGGGTCGGGTTTTGTGCTGTAAGCTTGAGAGGTCCACTGCTGGCGTTTCTAAATCTCATCATACTGTATAGTATACCTGTCCTACTAGATCAGGGATGATTTGCGGGTCTGGTCTACGTTCCTGGTTTCCTTCAATCATGAGGTCTTATGGCCGGGCAAGCGTTGTTTTCATAGTTGCCTTCAACTTTTTACAGATGTTGCCAGTAGTTCTGATTTTGGTGCTTTCTTTAGGAATGAGTGGTATGCGGCTCCTTGGCCCATTTCATGGATAGCGCGTGGCTTTACTAAGAACTTGCTTCATCTGGAACTATTCCTGTTGATTGTGGCAATGGAATTGTGGTCAGCTCGTTTGTCCGACTGGAACATTGTCTTTCGCTGTGATAACTTGGGAGTTGGGCATGCTGTTATTAACCAGCACTCCTCCTCTCTCCATTTGGTGCTCAAGTGCCTGAGGCACAATATTCATTTCACGGCTCGACATGTCCCTGGCGTTGACGATGGGATAGCGGACTCTCTTTCCCATTTTGAGTTTGCGAGGTTTTGAAAGCCTGCTCCAGAGGTGGAGGCTTTTGGTTTGCCGTACCCGCCTTTCCTCTAGCAGATCGAGTCGGTTTCTGGGTAAACCATTAGACACGTGTTGTGTAGTTTGCAGGGGTTTTCTATGTTGGCCACAGATACGGGGCTGATATGGCGTCTGCCCTTGCTGGCAGTCTTCTTTTCCTTCTAGGATTGGTTCCCTGACTTTGTGGTACCGGCTATGTGGCTTTTGCTTTGCTTATTTTTATTACAGGATGCTCTGGCGTTGTGCGCCCTCACGTCCAACTTGGTCCAGCCTGGATCATTGGGGTCCAGCTGAGGGTGCAGGCTGCTGACTATTAATCTGGGCCTCGTAGTTTGAGGTCATATTATTTATTTAGTTTCAGTGCTGCAGAGAGTAGGGCCTATTCCTTTGCAGATGGGGCAGCTACTCTGGATGCATCAGGGGTATTCCAGAAAGTGGGTTATGTTGTTAGGAGGCAGTGGTAAGTCCCCTCCTAGGTTATGGTATTATTCTAATGGACTGGTTCGGGTGAGTTGGTAGCGCCTTTCTTTGCCATCCTCCAATACAGAAGTTGGTGTCTGTGTCGTTATTTCTTAGTGCTAAGCTAATTTAAGTATATATGTTTAAGTGTGTCACAATAAAGTTATGGGCGACTTAAGCAGGCTGAGGGCTGCCTAAGCCTGAAGCCACATAAGTGACATGGTTTTTGTGACTAATGTGTTAAATACAGGGCAGTGCTAGCTTAGTGAAGTCATAATGGGTCAGGTGCTCTTGTCTGCCTATTAGGGAGTTTGCAGGAGGAGTGTATGATACAGTACTTATAGGCAGGTCCTGGGGGCCATCTTTCTCTTTGCCATTTTGGAAGCCTCTCCCATCCACCCTGCAATTTTTTCAACTTTGATTTTTGGTCCGCTATTTTGGCTTCTATTTCATTATCGTAGTTGGCTTTGACAGCCACATGAGTGGAAAGTCGCTGCCAGCCAGTGGTTAAAAGCTTGCATAAGTGGTCACTTAGGGGAACCCCATTTTGGTAAGACGGCGAGTGTGTCCTCCCCCTGTGGGTGGACTACAGATGTTCCTGTGTGGGTTCATCCATTTCTCTGCTAGAGTAAAGGGTGGTGAGTCCTACACAAGGTGGGTTATGTTGTTAGGAGGTGGTGGTAAGTGCCCTCCTAGGTTATTTGGTATTATTCTAGTTAACTAGTGCTGGTGAGTTGGTAGCGCCTTTCTTTGCCATCCTCCAATACATAGTTCAAATTAGGTCATCAAACAATAAATACCTGTTGACCTTTTAAAACTAGCAGTTGGTGTCTGTGTCATTATTTCTTAGTGCTAAGCTAGTTTAAGTATGTATATATATATATATATATATATATATATATATATATATATATATATGTTTAAGTGTGTCACAATAAAGTTATGGGCAACTTATGTGATTTTTAACAAAACTGCAACTCCAGCTGAATTAAGCCCTATATCTTCTCCTACAATCATTGGAAAAGATTGCTGGAAAAGATGCAGAAATCACAATTGAATGAGCACCAATTGAGGATGGATGTAACTGGGTAAAATTAAAATGTGTGTCTATGGGTAGTGCACACTGATGGCATGACTCAATTAAATATTTGATTGGGTAGTACAGTGGTTAGCATTCCTGCCTCAATGCATAAGGGGTACAGGATCAATTACACTCAGGATGCTATGTGTAAGGAGTTTGTATGTTTTCCCTGTCTGTCAGGGTTTCATCTGTGTGCTCCAGTTCCACTCTTACTACAAAGACATACTGGCAGCTTAATGGGCTTTTGACAAAATGAGCCCCTGCATGTGTGTGTCTATTAATAAATTACTGTCCAGCAATGAATGTTAATACATTAGAGCAGGCCTGGCCAACCTGTGGCTCTCCAGCTGTTGCAAAACTACAAGTCCCATCATGCCTTGCCACAGTTTTGCTATTAGGGAATGCTAAAACGGTGGCAGGGCATGCTGGGATGTGTAGTTTCACAACATCTGGAGAGCCACAGGTTGGCCAGGCCTGCATTAGAGCATGCTGGTCTCTATGTACTTACATATTGTGTCCAATGCACTCAGCCCAGTAACAACAGTTTTCCTGGTAAATCCTCACCTCCAGCCTTTGGGGAATTTAGAAATGTTGGTGCTTATTTAGGTATAAAAGTAATTAAAAGGTAAAGGACACAGCTGCAGGGAGGACCTCTCATAATACTTACTGTACCTATGTTACAGATGGAAACTATACTGTAAGGACATTACTGTATCTTTAACTAATTTTGTTCTATAACAGTTGTGTTATATGTTTCTGCAGGACAAATTGGTGGAGATACCCTGGTTGATGTCAGTGCTGGCCACATTCTTTATCAACTATTTCCTGTCCGTCAGTTCTTTAAAGAAATTATAATTATAGAGTGTAATGACCAATGTATTAACGAAGTGAGAAAGTGGATGAATAAAGATCCTGATGCCCATGATTGGTCTTATGCTTCAAAAGCTGTGAAGGAGCTTGAAAATGCAAGGTATCATAATTATTATTATTATTATTATTATTATTATTATTATTTTTAAGATTATCTTTACATTAAAAAAAGGACAGAAAACAGAATAACAAAACATTTGTTCTACTGTACCTTACTAAACACAGACGGTGGTGTGGAAAGTAAGATGACATTTTTAAAAAAGACTTGTCAGGTCAAATCAATGTTTCTCATTTTGTTACTGTATTATAGCGGTAGAAAAAACATTTCCAAAGTAGTGTACTGTATGTGCATTGTATTGCCTTCTACAATTGAAATCTATATGGTATGATTTATATTTCATGGAGTCGATTCAATTACTTCACCCTGCAAGTCTGAGCAAATATTTGCGGCTGCCAGACTGGGGCAAGTTTTGGCTATAAATGGGCTAGTTGAGTTGCCCTTGCTAGTGTTTCCATGGCATTGCAATGGCAATTTGCACCTTGTAGCTAATTAAATCAACCTCCTTATATCTGAGGCTAACTTATTTAGTTTGTTAGGTTTACGTCATACAGATGTGTCCAAATACACCTAAGCATAAATTGCAGTAAACAGGCATCACTGGCACATTACAAAACTTGCAAGAAAGTATGCTACATTGTACTAAGACATGAAATGAGTTGGGATTGATTTACTGGTGGTCGAGATGCTGGCGGTCAGAATACTGGCCGCGGCATCGCTCGACAGGGGCAAGGTAAGTATACTTACCTATCTACAATGCCCCCTAACCCTCCCTACCTGCAGTCAAAACCTAACCCTCCCCACTGCAGCCTACACCTAACCCTCCGTGGTAGTGCCTAAACATAACCCCCCCCTCCCATAGCATGAACCTAACCCTTCCACTCCCTGCAGCCTAACCCTAATCCAACCCCCCCCAGGGGTGCCTAAATGTAAACCGCCCTCCCTGCAGCTGAACCCTATCCCTGACAGGGGGCACCTAAACCTTACCCCAATCTCTGCAGCCTTAACCTAACCCCGCTCTCCATAACCTAACCCTACCCCCCAAAAATCTAAACCTGAACCCCACCCCCTGCTACTTACCGCACTGATGGTCCGCAAACACATGTTTGGGATCCCAGCGGTCAGGATTCTGGCTTAATTATTTAGACTGCCAGGATCCTGACAGACAGGATCCTAACCGGATCCCTATGAGATGGCTCAAGCCATGCAGTACTCACCTGAACCACAGGGTGGCCAGTGCACTGCTTGTGAAAACTGCAGTATTGTGTAGCAATGAATAGAGGTGGCACTAAAGCAAGCTCTGATTGGAGAGCACTGAAATCTGATACTGTAGTTACAGTCTCGCTGATTCGGCTGTGGCACAGACATTCAGTATAGGACTGAAATACAGTATTACACTAGAAACTTTTCCTTTGTGCCACACTCTGCATGTTCTAACATCAAGTTGCAGGAGTGTGTAATACCACTTCTTGAATGGCAGGTGTACACAATAGTACAATGGTGACGCTGTGTCTATCTACTGGGGGCAATTACTCAGTCACTCAATGTTGTGTGCCAGTCTTATTTATTTATTTTAACAGTTTCTTATATAGCGCAGCATATTCCATTGCGCTTTACAATTAGAACAACAGTAATAGAACAAAACTGGGTAAAAACAGACAGACATAGAGGTAGGAAGGCCCTGCTCGCAAGCTTACAGTCTCCACGTCATACAGTACAGTAAGTGGGTTCTGAATGATAGCTTGACAGTTTTTACTGTAGGTGAATAGGTTGACCCCATACGGTCAACATGCTTTAGGTAGACAGGTACAAAAGGTCAACATGGTCAATAGGTTGACATGTAAAAGGTCAACAGTGCTTAAGGTCACCCAAAGCATGGCGAGTGAAGGTACGTTTCCACTAATTTGGCTTAAATATAGAGAAACATACAAAATGACATACAAAAAAAAAAACTTGTGTTGACCTACAGTTTTGACCTCCACCCATTGTAAGCAAGTCTTCTTCATAATACTGTATTGCAGAAAACATGTGTCACACTAGCGCACGTCACTATGTGTTGTCTTTTATCGTTTTTTGTCGGCCTCGCTATAATATTTCCGTTTCTTTATTATGCTGTGTCCTTGTTTTGTCGCGTGCTGTAAATTTCAAAAGTGAAGTCAATTGGTTACAAGTCTATACCATGATGTTGTCTTTATTTTTTTTATGTCTTTGACAATTCCTATTTGACGCATGTGCAGTACATTTTTTTTTGGAAGAGAGCCACCTACCATTTAAGAAGCGGTATTACAGACTCCTGCAACTTGATGTTAGAACATGCAGAGTGTGCAAGGGTGTAGCTACCATAGGTGCAGACAGTGCAGCTGCTATGGGGCCCAGAGCTGAGATGGGCCACCTTCCCTGTCAAAGTTAAATGTGTTTTATACATTTGTCACCATTGGGTGGTACGTAGGTGTCCTTTCAAACTTTTTCCTTGGGCCCTGCAATATACCTAGGTACCTGCTCATTTTAGTGTGGTATAAAATGAACTGGAGGTCATTTTAATGTTATATAATATGAACTGGGGCACTGTAATGTGGCACAATATAAATGGGGAGCACTATATATCATAATGTGAATTGGGGGTACTGTGCAGCATAATGTGTACTGGCAGCTCTGAAATGTGACATAGGGTGAACTTAAGCACTACTGCGATTCATAAAAGAAACCAGGGCACTACTATGGGGCATAACATTAAATAATGCTCTACTATGGTTCAAAAAATGCACTAGGGCATTATTATAGGGCATACAATTAACAACTGCTGCAGAGAAGTGTCTCCAGAAGCATTGGGATGGGGGCCCTTTCAAAATGTTGCTATGGAGCCCACAAATTTCTGACTACACCCCTGAGAGAGTGCCATGGCTGAAAAATGATAAGTGTATGTGGACTCATCTGTAGCTTAGTGCTCCATGATAGAGGAAACAGTGAAAAGTTCAAAATGAAGGTGATGGTAGTGGTTGTGTCCTTCTTGCTGAATGTGAGATTGGTGAATGGATGCACCTCAGTAAATACCCACATGCCAAAATAAATATTGAGCTGAGGAGTTAAAAGTTTCAAGAGAAGAATATATATTCAAGTGCTTCAGTGGGTGGCTGGAGATTTTTTTTCCTCATTTAAAATCCCATGGTGGACCATATCACACCTCCTACTGTTCCTTCAATAAGACATCTTTTGCATCAAACAGATTGCATGTGAAGGCCATATTCAGAGATGAATGTAAACATGATATACATACATCTTTGATGGAGGAGCACTTGCACAGGAATTGCACATCCTCACAAGCAGATCCCTCTTAGACACAGCCTATTTGACAGGGTCTGGGCATTTGGGGTGGACAGAACTGGTTAGAATTCCTGAAAAAGAGGGATATGATGAAACAAATTTCTGCGAGTGACAATGCCAGGTTTTACATCTTTAGATGCAGATTTCCTGGCCCCAGCAGCGTGGACAGCCTGGGTTCAACAGAGGGTTACTCAGATGTCTGATGTTCACACGATGCTGATCCATTGCTCTGTCTGTAGATGCAGATCACACAAGAATGTAGGAGGCATCTATTTATTCAAGACACCTCCTGCTGCTTTTGCATATTTTCATCCAAAGACACAGCTGATGTACAAACTGCACCCATCTCTGAATCATACCCTGAGTCTGTAATCCCACAAATGATCCTGCAAGGTATTTTCATGATACTGTAGCACTTCCATATCCAAGAGATGGGCATACTGTACATATAAGAATGTGTCATGCAGACAAATAGGAGCATTTTGTATACTGTAATTCATTGTCTTGTCCGCATGAGATGAGGTTAGGTAATGTTCATTAATACCTAGAATTATAAAAAAAAAATGGTGTCATATTTTTTTTCTTATTCTCAGTGAAAGCTATCAGGATATAGAAGCTATGACAAGAAGGAAAACCAAACGCATTGAGAAGTGTGATCTGGACAAGGAAAACCCTACATCTCCTGTAGAGCTACCAAAGGCAGACTGTGTCTTCTGTTTTCGGACTCTGGAATGTGTTAGTAAAGATCGCAATGCGTTCCGCAGAAACCTTAAAAATTTGTCATCTCTACTGAAAGCTGGGGGGAACTTAGTACTGATTTCAGATATCAACACTTCTTATTTCATGGTTGGGGATGATAAGTACTTTGTCTTAAATTATGATGAAGCCTTTTTAAAACAAGCTCTAAAAGATGAAGGTTATACAATTAAGTGTTATGAAATAATAGGAACCAAGTCTACAACTGATCTCTATGATCTTCAAAATACTATGTTTGTTGTTGCAGAGAAAGAGTGAAGCACATGCACCTTCCTTAACTCTTCAAGACTGGAGGGTTTACATCCTTCATGAATGAAGCTTACTCTTAGTTTTCAGAGTAAACTTATGATTGTTTGAGCTGCTTTTTTCTGGTTTTACATAAATGTTAATTTATTGATTAGTCAGCTTCATGGAAAAAAATATGCATAATTAAGGTAGATTTATGTATTCTGAGATTCTGCTTCTTCTTGTTACTTTTACACAGTTCATCAATATAAAAAAGTATAACCAGCTAAAAGGTCACTCACACATGGCCATCCTAACAGCATCATAGGCCCTGGTCAAAGCAATGCACTGGGCTCCTACCCTTACAGTAAGTACTTTCTGGCATAGGTTCAATCTAAGGCTTTTGATAGAGTCACTCATGAGTACCTATGGACTCTGCTGGAATGGTATTGTATCCCAGAGAGGATGGTAAATTGGCTTTGAGTGTTATGCAGCAGGGCCGAGAGCTTCCCACTTGTAAATAGTTGGGTAGGGCCTACTTTTGGGGTGGATTCAGAAGTCCAGCAGGGGTGTCCCCTGAGCCCCTTACTATATGTGTTGGCAATTGATCCTTTTATCAGAAAGATTGAGAGTTGCATGGTGGATAGGGTGCAGTTGAGTATTAGCCTATGCTGATGATGTCACTGTGGTTCTCTTTTCCGTGGCAAAGGCACATGAGATGGACCAACTAATCAAGGAATACTATGGAGCTTCTGGCTCTATAGTGAATCAGGACAAGTGTGAAGCTTTCTGTATGGGGAGGGGAGAAAAGAGTTTTGACTCCCGGATAGCCTCCTCAAGGCCAGTCATCCAATAAAGATCTTAAGGCCCGTATTCATGGGCAGATCTGGGGAGAGATGTGTGCTGAGCGAACCGTTGGTGAAAGCAGCTGCATACACAGATGCACAGCTGCAGGCATAGGAGGCCATTGCCAGACAGAGAAACTGCACCTGCCATACTGTATCATGGACACACAGGTGCAGGCATAGGAGGCTATTGTCAGATAGAGAACCTGCACCTGCCGTAGCACAGACGCATAGGAGGCTATTGTCAGATAGAGAAACTGTACCTGCCATAGCATGGGTATTTAAAGTGGGCATCTCAGTCATTGCACATTTGGCCAAATGGATATACACATGGGTATGACTCTGTAGTGTGATTTGCATAAACTCACAGGCCGGCATGTGCCGATAGATGCTGATGCATGTGCTTATGCGTACAACTCAGAGTCATGCCCATTGTACATGATATGCAGAGCTTTATGGATAATCTATAATAAGTCTCATTGGCCCTACAATTTAAATTGCCTACTACATGGCCATAGTCTATGTCCTCCCCCCACAGAGACTTTCTCACTGGTTGCAGTATACACTGATGCTTTATAAGTTGTGATAAGAATAAAATAATCATTTTCTATTGCTGTCATCTATTGGAATTGATATATCTTACAGAGCAATAAATACATTGAAATAAAGTCTGAGGGATTTGTCATTATTATGTATGACCGTGAAACTGACAGCAGTAATAAACCATGGCTGTTGAATGATTTTGCTGGCTGCAGAAGGGGTGCTGTGGTGAGTTGGAGGTAGTAGGGACACTGGGTGTAACCAGCACCAATCTGGTCCTATAATAACAGGTAAACCTACAGTGTCAGC